>NC_056737.1:256043965-256230511 GCF_019279795.1 Protopterus annectens
AATCTCGCCGTTCATTCTTCACTGATGGGTAGTGTCCCTAGCACCCGAGTGGTTCACAGGAGTACAGTTTTCAGGACCGTAGAACCAAAAGAAGCCCTGTCCCTGGAGGCCTTATCCACTTTGTAATGAGTGATAAAAATGTGAGGCTTAGACAATGCGGCTGCAGCACAGATGTTGTTAAGGGGTAACTTGGCTTGAAAAGCTGAAGAGGTAGAGACTGCTCTGGTTGAATGATCCTCAACCTTATGAAATAAAGGCATATTAGAAGATGAATAAGTGCAGGTGATACAATCAGACAGCCACTTGGACAGGGCTGTTTTAGCCACGGGTCTACCTTTTCTGGCTTCCGAGAAGGATACAAAAAGCTGGTCTGATTTTCTAATGTCTTTTGTTCTATCCAGATAATATCTAAGTTGTCTGTGAACATCCAAGTTTGTGCAGCATGTAATCTAATTTGTTGGTATGGTTGGGGAAAAAAACGGGCAACTCAGTGACTGGATTGATGTTAAAACTCAGAACATACTTTAGGCAAAAAGGAAGCGTTTGTTCTAAAGGATACTCTTGTCAGCATGGGATTTGACAGATAATGCTTGAAGCTCTGACACTCTGCGGGCAGAAGTAATTGCCACTAAAAAAAAAAAAAAAAAGAGAGAGAGTTTTCCGTGATAAAAATTTGAGCTCACAAGATGCTGCTGGTTCAAACGGGGCAAGAATGATATGAGATTGCATGAAATTCAAATTCCAGGGGGAATAAGGAGTCTTTACTGGAGGCTTCACGTGAAGGGTACTTTTGAGAAAGGCCTTAGACAACTGGTGAGCCATAATATTTAGTCCGTAAATACCTAGATGAAAATTAGCAGCTAACTGTACCCATACAGCAGCAGCTGCTGCTCCTTCATTAAAAATCTTAGTCAAGAATTCAAGAATGGATGACAACGGAGCTTAGTAGGGATCAGTGTTCTGGTTTAAAGCAAAAATAGAAAATCTCTTCCACTTACTACAGTACAATTTTCTGGTGGAAGGTTTATGGGAAGCCAGTAAGATTTGAGTTGTGTCATCAGAAAGATTATGAAGCCTCGCTACGTGGGGAACTGGAGCAGCCAAGCAGTTAGCTTCAGTGACTGCAAGGAAGGGTGGAGGTCCCGTGACGGGTGTGTCAGAAGGTCTGGAACTGGGTCCAAGATCCATAGATCCTCCAAAAGATAGAAAACCAAAGAAACTGTGTTGGGTAAAACCTTGGTGCAGAAATAAATCCAAATGAAAGGTAAAAAGTAAAAAATGCACCAAGATAACACACAGCAAACGTTTAATCACAGCAAAGTACAAAGTGGTAAGCGCTTTCACAACCAAAGTTGCTTCATCAGACACCACAGTAAAAATGCACAGGTTTAAATAGAGATTCTAAAATGCCAATTAATCAATAAAAATCACACAATGATTAAGTAGCAGTGAAAAACAATTAAGCCTCATGCTCAAACTAAAAAAAGCATTGCTTAAAAACATTGTACAAGAAGGAATCAAATACTACACATGAGAAAGCACTTAAAAAACTTATAAAATCATTATAAAACATGGGAAAATACTAGGCAGGAAAAAGTTAAATAGAATACTTGGAAACTAATAGTTAAATACATTAGACTAATTTTGAAAGAACTTAGCTAATCTTAATGCTTGAGATGTCTAGCCTTTAAAAAAGGGACCAAGGAAGTAGTAGCATTCAAACCAGGATACTTTTCAGCATTAAGTTTCAAAATCCACTTCTGTTCATGTCCCTCTGTGATATTCTCAATGTCACCACCTCTGGGGTTTCTATGAATATGTTGTAGAACAAAGAACTTAAAGGAATGAGAACGGCCATTGGACATACCATGATTGGCTAGAGCATTTGATAGTTTATTATTACTATATCTCTTAGGTGGTCTAGAATACGATCTTTAAGCATTCTATTTGTTTTTCCTACATAAAAAGCAGGACATTATTTAGAAATAATAAATCCCTTAAACAACATCTATGTCATGGTGAATTATCTAGAACTATTATTAGATCCAATCGGCACGGTACTTTTCCATGCAGGAATTGCAGTGCTTGTCAATTTATATATAGCAAAAATAAGTATGTACATCCTACTAGGAAATTTTCTTTGTACACTAATCAATACAGTGATTGCAGATCTACAGATTATTATTAGATTATTAGACTATTATTGTTTTTGTGTACAATGTCCTGCTTTTTATGTAGGAAAAACAAATAGAATGCTTAAAGATCGTATTCTAGACCACCTAAGAGATATTAGTAATAATAAACCATCAAATGCTCTAGCCAATCATGGTATGTCCAATGCCGTTCTTATTCCTTTAAGTTCTTCGTTCTACAACATATTCATAGAAACCCCAGAGGTGGTGACATTGAGAATATCACAGAGGGACATAAACAGAAGTGGATTTTGAAACAATGCTGAAAGGTATCCTGGTTTGAATGCTACTACTTTCTTGGTCCCTTTTTTAAAGGCTAGACATCTCAAGCATTAAGATTAGCTAAGTTCTTTCAAAATTAGTCTAATGTATTTAACTATTAGTTTCCAAGTATTCTATTTAACTTTTTCCTGCCTAGTATTTTCCCATGTTTTATAATGATTTTATAAGTTTTTTAAGTGCTTTCTCATGTATAGTATTTGATTCCTTCTTGTACAATGTTTTTAAGCAATGTTTTTAAGCAGTGCTTTTTTTAGTTTGAGCATGAGGCTTAATTGTTTTTCACTGCTACTTAATCATTGTGTGATTTTTATTGATTAATTGGCATTTTAGAATCTCTATTTAAACCTGTGCATTTTTTTACTGTGGTGTCTGATTAAGCAACTTTGGTTGTGAAAGCGCTTACCACTTTGTACTTTGCTGTGATTAAATGTTTGCTGTGTGTTATCTTGGTGCATTTTTTACTTTTTATCCTCCAAAAGATGATGGTAAAGAAATGGGAACCAAATCTGCCGAGGCCAATGAGGGGCTGAATGGCAGTCCATCCCAGTGACTTTGCTTTCTGTAAAAATCTGGATATCAACGGAATTGGGGGAAATGCATAGAGAAGACCCGGGGGCCAATCGTGGATGAGTGCATCCCTCGGGGGTTCTCCCCGAGGAGTTATCGTAGCAAAGCAGCTTCTGCATTTGGTGTTGATGTGACTGGAAAAAAGATCGCAGCAAGGCTGGCCTCATTTGTGGAAAACCCTGTCCGCAATCTCTTGTTTGAGGGACCTCTCGTGGGGCAACAAAATTTTCCTGCTCAGCTTGTCCGCTATCATGTTGGATCTCCCCGGGATGTTCGTTGCTAACAGTAAGCGCTGGCATGACAGCCCACTGCCATACTCGGAGGGCTTCTCGGCAAAGGGGGTAAGATTTGATCCCACCCTGTTTGGTCAAGTACCAGACCACTGACATGGTGTCTGTACTGCAACTGTCCCTAGAGGAAGAGAGTCCTGAAAGCAGCACTGCAATGCCAGAAGTACTAATCTCCAGAACATTGATATGCAGATGTGACTCTTGATCCGTCCATGTGCTCTGGGCAGTCTTTCCCTAAAAATGCCCCCCCCCCCCCCAATCAGGGAAGTGTCCATGGTCACAGTGGCTACTGGGGGTGGAAGTACAAATGGGGCATCCCTACTGTGACATGAAGAGACATCAACCACCACTGAAGATCCGTCTTGCAAGAATTTGTAATCAGAATCATATGGTTCATTGGCAATTCCTGGTAAGACCATTGGGTGAACAGAAGCCATTGAAGAATCCGCATATGCATCCTTGCTAATGGAATGCCTAAATTGCTGCCACCATCAAACCTAGTACTTTCAAGACGTCTGCGGCTGGAGCTCTGTTCTTTGACACCAACGAAGTGATGTGCTGTCGAAGAAGTGAGACCCTTTTGACTGGAAGATGTACAGTGGTGGTTGAAGTATCTAACTCTCCTCCTATAAAGGCGATATGCTGCGATGGTGACAAGGCAGACTTTTTGAAGTTGACTGTAATGCCTAAGTGGTTGCACAGTGTCAGAGTGGATTCTCTTTCCTGAATTAGTTGATGCCTGGTATTGGAGGTGAGGAGCCAATTGTCCAGGTACGGAAAAACCTGGAATCCTAAATGCCTCAGGTGAGGAGTGACCACCGCCATACATTTGGTAAACACTCTGGGGACTGTAGTGAGACCAAAGGGCAGGGCTCGAAACTGATCATGATTGGCTCCCAGATGGAAACGCAGGTGATCCCTGGATGGTCTGGTCATTTTTATGTGGTATCATGCATCCTTGAGATCGATCGAGCACATCCAATTGTCTTTCCCTAAAAAGAAAAGTATGGACTGAAGCGTGACCATTCAGAACTTCTTTCTTCATAAACTGGTCAAGTCTGCTGAGGTCCAATAAGGGTCTCCAGTCCCCTGTTTTCTTTGGAACCAAAAAGAATCTTAAGTTCCGAATCCTGTTTGGTCTGCTGGGACTGGCTGGATTTTTTTTCTAGCAACTTGTGGACCTCTATAGTTGCTTGTTCCCTGCAACTCGGTGGAATGTCCACTATTCTCCTGACGGAAAGGGGAGGAGAGGAGAACGGCATGAAATACCCTGTGGAACTGATGTTTTGTACCCAGCTGCCGGTTATGTCTAGCCAGGCTTCTGGGTACAAAGATAAGCGACCCCCGACTGTCTCCAGAGCAGGACAGCCGGGCCTCCTCTCAGGAGTGCTGGTAGGGCTGACCAAAGAAGTGATCTCTGTCATCCTGGTGTTGCGGACCCCCTCTGCCACGAGGGCGACGTCTTCCATTATTACCCCCTCCTCTGCCCCTGGAGGGGGGGTTCTCCACGTGTGTCCTGAAAGGCTCCTTGGGCTTTTCGGAGCCACATCTTTCCTCCCTTTTGGCCTTTGGGGTAAGGCAGAGTAGGTGTAGAAAAACGGACTCTGACGGCAGACAGTGTCTTTCCCTCCTGTTCACACCTGGTCCATGTTTCCTTTACCTTAGGCCCAAACAAGGATGAGCCATCAAATGGGGTATTTACAAATGAAGACTTAAAGAGCTCCGCAAAGGAACAGAGGAGCATCCAGGCATGCCTGCGAAGAGCAATCCCTGAACCTGGAGCCCTACTCGAACCATCTGCTGCATATGATATGAGACGCATGGACAAGTTCACAATGGAATTAAGGGTAGCAAGCTGGGCAGAAACTTTGTCAGAGACGGCTGCAGCTAAAGCACCCTGAAGAGCATCTCCCAGCTCCCTAAGGAGATCTCTTTGCAATCTGGTGAAAGGGGTCAAATAGTTCAGTGACAGAGTGAAAGTCGCTGAACTGAACATGTGCTTCCCATATCTATGATCCTAGAATCTCTGTTAAGAGGATGGATAGACGCGGAAGTCTCAGACAATTCCTTCTTGGTGGCTGCCGCCGCCACCACCATGGCATCATCAACAGGGACTCCCTTAGACAAGAAGGTTTTATCTGCTGGGGCAGAGATAAACTTAAATCGGCCTCCGTGGGGCAGGCTCCATGGATTCCGATGACTCCCATGCCCTATGAGAGACCAATTGCATAAGCTCATCGTAGGGTGGAAGGTTGAGACCCAAAAGCCTTCAGGAGAACTGGCATCCTCAGTAGGGGTTTTGGACTACCAATCACCCCTCTGCCTAAGGATCTCAAGGATCTCCGCAAAGGAGATGTCCTCAAGAGGGGGATCGTGGGGACCCTTCTGACTCATCCAAGTCAGTGTCAGATGTTAATGACTCCTGTGGGGAGTTACAGTGCCTCTTCTTGCACACACTCTTTCTGGGAACTTCCTCATTGGGAGCCTCTGGGGAAGTCTCAGAAGTGCAGGGGGCGCCCAGTGGGGCTACCTGAGGCTCTGGGTCTCTACGCTTGGGGTGGCCGATGGAAGCAAAATCAGACACAAGCACTTTAGGGGAAGAAGAGGCCAGACCTGGCGATGAGGAAGTCTTAGGAGACCATACTCGTCCCATGGCTTTGAAGGCATCACGGCTCCGATGAGTCGGACCCGAAGGAACCGTGATCCCCTCTCGCACCGATGCTGTGTGCTCCGAGCCCGGGGTAGGAGCCGAGCTCACCTGGGCCGAGACCCCGAGAGAGAGTAGGAGCCGACACTCTCCAGTCAGGTCTGGAGAGGATAATCGCACTGACCTGTCGGTCCCGAGTGTCACTCTCCGGTCAGGTCCCCAGTCGGCGCAGAGGACACTGCAACAGGTGTCGGCTCCAAGGGTTCTACAACCATCAGGTCAGCCTCCTCCGGCTCCAAAAAAACAGTATGGCTCTGAGGAGGAGCAGTCAATTCCAGGGTAGTGGTCACCAGAACAGACAGCAATTTAGCTAGGCCTGGTGTCTTTAAGGGCTTCTGTACCAGTTGGCCCATGTCCGAATCCAAAAGGCTAACAGAGGACCTGGAGGAATGCACCGATGGTGCCAACTGGATTAATGAAGGAGTTTCGGAGACTGGTTCCAAGGCAGTGTCTCAGGTCTGAAAGGAAAAAGACTGTCTGCTTCGAAGGCTGTGAAGCCAAAGTAACAAGTTCCACTTTAAGATTTTTTTGACTTGGGAGTCTGAGGAGGATTTAGAGGACTTTGATGACTTGCTGGGCTCCATCCTGGTCAGTCAAAGCTTCCACAAAAGAGTGCTTAAGAAGACCCCGATCCATGAGCTTTCTCTTCCTCTCAGCAAGCACCCTAGTGGAAAAGAAGTGGCAGATACTGCAGGACTCCTGAAGGTGCACCTCACCCAGACTACAGACACACTGAACGTGTCAGTCTGCGACAGACATTTTCTGTCCGCAGTCTGGACACTTTTTAAAACCAGACTTTGGGTGTCTGTCTTTATCTTTCGACATAATTATAAAATCAACAGCAAACTCTATCACAACTGTAACCAACTAAGCAACTATTGTAGAAAAAGCACACACAATATCAAACAATGCCCAAGAGGCCACACTATATATCTATATAGAAAAAAAGGGAACCAACAGTAAATTTAGCTGTTAATACCAAACTACAAACCTACGCTAACACTATACTACTAAAGGCCAAAAGCCAACACTATCAAAAGAACGGCCACAAAAAATAAATGAGGCCAAAAGAGATGGGTAAGGGAAATGCTAAGCAAAAAAGTCTAATTATAAGTACATAAGAAATTTTTAAGAAAAACTTGCTAATTCGTTGAATAATGTCTCGAGCAGAGCTGGAAACCAAGAAATCAGTTGCACGGCAAACTAGATCCGAGGTAATTCCAGCAGTGCATCATGGGATAAGGGGCTGGGTCTCAAGCTACTGGAAAACTTTGAGCTTTGCTAAGCGGCCGTGTCGGAGCCGAGGATCGGCTCCGAACCCATCAATGAAGAATGAATGGTGAGATTGAACAACTTCCCATCACTTGTTTCTTGCAGAGGGCAGGCCCCATGCACCCCCCCCCCAAAAAGTAAATCTGACATGCAGAAGCCATACAGCTGAAACACTTGTAAGTCCTTAAGGGGTCATTTGCATATATCCCATGGGTCTTTATTATAGGGGGTTTATAGTATCACACAGTGAAAACTCTAGCTTGCCTAGGTTTTTCTTGTAGTTTTTACTAATTGGTTTGTCCATTTGACATTTTTACTCACTGGTACAGTGTGTCTGTGTGTGTGTGTGTGTCTGTCTGTGTGTCGTGTCTGTGTGTCGTGTCTGTGTGTCGTGTCTGTGTGTCGTGTCTGTGTGTCGTGTCTGTGTGTCGTGTCTGTGTGTCGTGTCTGTGTGTCGTGTCTGTGTGTGTGTCGTGTCTGTGTGTGTGTCGTGTCTGTGTGTCTGTGTGTCTGTGTGTCTGTGTGTCTGTGTGTCGTGTCTGTGTCTGTGTGTCTGTGTGTCTGTGTGTCTGTGTGTCTGTGTGTCTGTGTGTCGTGTCTGTGTGTCGTGTCTGTGTGTGTCTGTGTCTGTGTCTGTGTCTGTGTCTGTGTCTGTGTCTGTGTCTGTGTCTGTGTCTGTGTCTGTGTCTGTGTCTGTGTCTGTGTCTGTGTCTGTGTCTGTGTCTGTGTCTGTGTCTGTGTCTGTGTCTGTGTCTGTGTCTGTCTGTGTCTGTCTGTGTCTGTCTGTGTCTGTCTGTGTCTGTCTGTGTCTGTCTGTGTCTGTCTGTGTCTGTCTGTGTCTGTCTGTGTCTGTCTGTCTGTGTGTGTGTGTGTTCATGCTTGTATGGAGGGTTTATATAGTGTAATGGAGAACTGGTGAGGAAGGACAGAATGACACCAGATACCTGCCCTGTTAAGGAGAGAGTACTAGGTTTGTGTGGTTGGCTTTCTGTAGCAGGTGGGAGTAGTAAGCAGACATTGATGGCTTGCGTCCCCTATAGACAGGGCAGCACTGCTTTTTGGAGAGATAGGGAAATAATGTCTTCACAGTACATAGTGTGCATGTATGGTGCCAGGAGTGCAGAGAACAGTGAATGTGCGGAGGGGGAGTGCCAACAGTGTAATAGGCAATGATTTTGCAACTGTGGATTGAAAGATGGCTGAGCAGGAGATAAACATGTCAATACTGGGTTTGCAGTCATGGCTAGGGAAAACAGTTGATTTGGACACATTAACATGCAACACTTTTGTAGAGAATTGTCCACTGTGCCACAGTCACATGACATTCTGGATCTGTATGTTTGTGCAACTATTGCATATCTGGAGTAACAGAACTGTAGAGCAAAGCTGGACTGACTTGCTTGAAGCTTTGCTTGGGGGACAGTTGTGTCAGTGCAATAAGCTTCCTGCAACATCTGTGGGATGTCCGGAGTTGTCATGTGCCAATAGTTTTTGAACCTCTTAGCTATTACAGCACTGTTTTGGGGAGAGGGAGCCAAAGCCCCACTGTTCAACATGCATAGTGTTGTGTGTGTGTGTCTGTGTGTGTTTCTGCTAGTCAAAATGTAATGGACAGCAAGATTTTCTGCTGTGGACTAACAAGTGCTGACAAGGTGATGGGTAGCAGATGTCATAAGACTGTTTTGGAGACAAGTGTAGTGACATTGACCAAATGGATTTGCCTTCAATCATATGTCATTGTTTTGTGAAAACCTGGCCACTGAATCATGATTATCCAGTCCTACCATGTGTGTGTGTGGTGTAAAAGAACTATGGAGCAAATCTGTACTGATACACGCTTGCTTCCCTGCAGAGGGTGACGCTTGTGTAACCGCAGTGGGCTGGCTCCAGGAGCTAGTGATGGGAGTCCTGAGCTGACATTTTCATTTTCCAAAGCCATTACAGCAGTGTTTTGCACAGCAGTGGGAAAAGCCTCAAAGTTGACTAGTATGTTGTGTGGGTATGCATGAGTGGGTGGCTGTGTGTTTGCAGGGAGCGAAGGTTTGCTTTTATAAGTGTAGTGTGAATGTTGTGCATTGTGAAATGGAGACTGAATAAAAATGAGCTTAGTGTGGTTCTGCGCGATTTCATCATTGCTTGACTGAGACATATACATCGCCCTGTCTCTGTCAGTACATTGAGTATGGTGTCACTGGTACAGCTGCTGGTAATGTTTCAACACATGCGTGCCATGAATTATGTACATGCCTGTCTGATTTGGGGAAGCTGCAGTGAACAGATAAGTAGGCATGTTGGATTGCTTATTGGCGTACTCTACAAGTGTCCCTAACTTTGGCTTATACTTTGTCTGACATGCTGCAATCCACAATGCTTTTTGAAAAAGAAGTTGAATTCTCAAACAAATAATGACATCCACTGCAATTAAAGACTTTTTTTTATTCAGAAAATGAAAGCTAATTCATGCAGTCTTATTTTTGTGAGCTCTCTAAATCATTATTGCTATTTTTAAAAGTATCTGATTCAGAAGCTTTCTCTGAGTCAGTTGCTGAGAGGATGGGAGATTTGCTTTATATAGTTTATTTTAGTTGTATGCTTGTAGTATTAATAAAGTACTGTGTCACATCAGAGACTTGGGAAGTCACTGAGAAGAAACTGAGAAGTGTTTTAATACTATGTAAAGTTTGGCATTAACTATCAGTTTGGGTTATACTATAACAGAACAACTTTGCAAAGATAACCACTTGCATAACCAGAATGCAATTCAAATTGAATATTTTACTGGACACATTTAAAAATTTTGTAAATTCTGGATTGATGTGTATGCTATTTTTTTGGAAATAATTCTTGGAAAATACTACTCAGAAGTGAGAGAAACAGTTTTAGTGGCACACCAGGTTGTCATTTCTTTGATGGCTATTTGTCATGCAAAGTTGACTAAGTAGCTGTACCTAGCCAAGCTAAAAAAAAAGATTCTGGCTCATTGAATGAGGGGAGATGGGAGGAGTAACTTGGTCAGGAACTAAAACTTGCAAAACTGCTCTTTGTAAAGTATTTTTCTTAGTAATTTGTTGACACTTTTGCAAGCTTCTTTTCAGAGAATGTGTAGCATATCAGTAGGAACAACATTTGTAAAACTCAGTGCAGACCAATGAATGACATATGCAGACTCTCAAACTTGGTAGTTTTTTTCAGGTGTTCCATTCTAAGAGAATGGAAGTCTAATCTGACAACAAATGGTAGGGCTATTTATTCTCAGAATTAGTACTCTCATAGTGCACCATGGGACAACATTTAGTTTTTCAAAGGAAAAAAGTCTCATCAGGATGTCTGCCTCATGAAGACAAACAGGGATAAAAAAAAATAAAATTCAGAATGAGTGCTTACTTTGCTTCATGCAGCTTTGGGAGGTACAGTAATTCATGACAAGATAAAAAAATGTATGTTTTTTCATCATTTTCCCACAGTGGTGCTTTAACACAACAGTGGCTCTACTGCTAGTATTTTTTACTTTTAAGCTGCATCAGGCTGACAGTAAAGTAACTCCCACACCTGCATGAGCTACATATCCTTCTTCACAACTGTGACAAAACATTTGAGGGTGCTGGTGACAGTAAATTACACCAAAGAAGCACTTGTAGCACAAACTGTACATCTAGTCATTTGCAGTTTGCAGACAGGCGACCACATACGTGGAGTAAGCATTAACCACAATAATTCAAACAGTACCTGTATACCATTTATAAATTAGTGTTATGTACTGTAAGTTAATGTTTATTCCTATTCTGGAAGCATTTATCCAAATACCGTGAAAGCAAGGGCTTCACAATTCAGGAAACATTTAATACACCTCCAAAAGTAGACCAAATAGTAACGCATGTCGACAGTAACCCGAACCTTGACCACCATGTCTACTGTGGAGAGAAAAACATTCTACACTGCACAACTTGTAACTAAGCACATGGCATCAAAGCCCAAGGAAGTCATTATTCTGCTGTAGTTTGCTCTCAGACGAATCGAGTACAATGTACCATTTGGCATTATCTGACCAGACATTTGCAACAGCTTTTGAGACAAGAGAAGTTCCTCAAAAGAGTACGGAGAGTAAAAACTTACGCAGATGATCTCAAAGCCCTATTCCTTTACCATCTCCTAGCTACACAGATTGTTGCGTGGTGATGTATGCCCAGCCGACATGTCGGCCTCTGATCATACACTGGATTTGTTGCACATCTTCAAAAAAAAAAATAGCATCAGAAATACCTGGTCAAAGGCCTTAACCCTAGTCCATCTACATCTCTGGGCTTTCTAATACTGGTTAAAACTTGATCCACCACTATAGGGCCATTTTTAGGCAATGACAAATTGGCAAGCCTTCCAGCATAACAAAATCAACTCAAATGAAGCTCAAGGTGTTACTGTTCAATGCTAGGAGCCTAAACAAACTAAAATCCCTTCATGCCCTCCTCACACAGGAATACAGACACCTGTGCAGCTGCAAAGACATGGTTTAAAGAAACAAGAGTACAAGTACCTCAGCAATCCAAGGCTTCAGTGCCTTACACACTTCAATAGCTGCACAGACAAGGGCTAGTCTAACAGGTGGCGGTGTCTCGTACACCAGTAGCAAGAACATCTTTAGGCTGGTCAGACAGAACGAGATGCTGGAGTTGCTCCACATGCAAATCACCACAGACAAAACCTTGTACCATATCCTAGATAGCTAAAGGTCACCCCCCCCCCCATGTCCCAAGAAACTCACAAATAATACTTGGATCCACTGGAGACACTTACCATCCAAACACCTTACTCATGGGAGACTACAAATATCCCTCCACACACTGTAAATCCTACATGGCCTCAAATCTACAAGCACAAAGAATACTGGACTTTGTAAATACAAACACCCTTGACCAAATAAGTCAAAACACTCACTAGATGCTCTAACGCAATGAACCTCGTGCTCACAAATATGGGAGAACACTCCACCCCCCCATGTCTTCTCCCCAGTAAGCTCAGACTATAAAGCTGTCTCCTTCAAAATCAAGACCAACCCTCAGGACCACAGCAGCCTATGCTGAATTGCTCTTAAAATTCTGTACACACATGTCAATGGCTGCACAGAGTCTGCTGTACCTACCAGCAGCAAGCCCAGTACTAGCCCCAGAAACAAACTACTCTGATGGCATCCCAAATTAAACAGGATATACAACAAAGAAAAAGAATATCAGGAAGGGTAATTCCTACAAAGACAAAAACGAGTCTCTCATCAAATTAAATACACAACTAAGAGGGCTAATCAGGCCAGACAAAGTAAACTTTGAGGTTAAGATGGCCTCCCAGGTAAAAGATAACCATAAGGCCTTCTACAGCTAAGCTAGAAACCTCAAGGGCAATTCTCAGCAATGTACTGAACTGGCGCGGTTAATGGTGTCACATTAATGGAGCTGGGTGACATAGCAAACCTGATAGTGGACCAATTTAGTTCCAATTCTACCCTACCCACAACCATCCCCCAAGCAATAATCTAAAGCATCTAATGCAATACCCCAAAGGAGCATTGTCAAACTTTAAAAACAAAGTGTGATGACTGTACCCTGGCCCAGCAATCAAGGAGCCTCAATCCTCACCACCAACACCATCGAGGTCATCTTATAGAAGAGAAAAGGATATCTAATGCACACAGTAAAGTACAATTTCCCTTAAGTGCACACAGAAATCGGTCAGTCAGTCTGGGGCTAGTTGCTCCCTTGCTCACCAGGTCTCCAATAAGACTCCCCACTGGCACAGCTATAGGGTCCTGGTCTCAGCCTAACTGGGAAAGCTAAAACATCCAGTATCCTCCCCTTTGTCCAACCAGTTCTTCGTGTCCCTGCCAAGTAACTGACACAACACACGCACATCGAGAAGTATTTATACAACTTCACAGACACTCCTTGGAAAGGCAGACACAGATTCTCCAACTGTGCCCCTTTACCCAGACTATATGGTAGTAATTACTGTCACCACCCAGTTAATATCGGCTACTAAAAAGGCCCTTAAAAGGATGTCCAATTATTACTGTGCAATATTAATATCCAATGGTAGTATGACTAACAGTCAAGGCTTACTTTAGAGTGGCCTATTACAATAACCTCTATAAATACGCAATGTATTCAAGAGCTTATCTCTACACAAAGCAGCCACAGGTAGAAGGTTTTAAAAATATTTAATAATAAATAATTAAAACACAAGGCAAAACTACTAAACCACAGAGATACCCAAGAGTTCAGAGATCACACAGAAACTTAAAATAATATCATAGGAAAGATCTGATTACACAGAAAAATGCTTAATCCAACTTTCTAATCTTTAGCTAATCTTGAGAAGACACAGTGCTACAATCCTACTTGCATACATAAAGAGCATGAGCAGCGCTAGATTAGATGCCCAAAGTCAAAATGCCTTTAGTCTCTCGTGAGAAATAGTATTTAAACATTACTAACAAACATGTCTGCTGGGTCCCTCCCCAAATTACATCATGTTGACACTTAGGTTTTCCCAGTATTCACACTGCATCATCTTGACACCTGCTCTGAATTCCCAGGCTAATAGAAACTCCATTTACATTATTTAGCAAGCTAACACCTGCACAGGAGACTACAACAATAAAAGGCATTTCACATATACACTGGCAGAAACCAAAGCAATAAAGCACCTTCCACATGTACACTAACAATTATTCCTTAAATTAAGACAAGAGGAAGAATGTGTTCAGCTAGCCGCTCTGGCACCATTTTTAGATAATTGTACTTTCAAAGACATTTGAAATGCCTGGCTTGGTTTTTCACTTACAGCAGATGGCAATGTTGTAACAATCTTGAAGTTCACATTTTACAGTGTTTTTCTTTCATTTAAAAACACAAGCCTGTATTTTACATTTATTTACAAATGCCAGAATTATATATCAAATTCTATTTGACTAGGCTGGCAGCCGTCGCTCATCTCTCCCCAATAGTCACACAAAGAATAAACTCCTTTATAACATGCTGGATAGCTAGCTGTCTCACTGATGGGATCCAGGAGGTGAAAATTAGTGAAGCCACCTCCCACAGAGAGGCCAGTCTTTAGCGAAGTCCCCCAGGCTCTATGCTAGGCCCAGTCATCTTTGGCATCTACGTCTCTGATGTCAATGGCCTCTGGCTAACCAAGTTTGCAGATGATTGCAAACTTGGAGCAGCCACTGACCCCTTCACAATACAAGAACACCCTTCATGAAGATCTACCACAGACAAATGCTTGGATTCAAAGCCATGGCTTAAAACTCAATAGCAAGAAATGCATTATGGTACTTTTTGGGAGGTGTACCACCCTGGGTAACTACATCAATTAAACACCAACAAGTTGATTAACTAGGGAGGGATCTAGGAACCCATGTAGCTAATAACCTAGCCTTCGACTAGCATATGCCCAAGGTAGTGTTAAAAAAAAGAAAAAAAAAATCCTTCTATGTTGCTCAATTTACAATCAATGGCATGGCATTTAGGGCTGGATAGGTCATCATATATCTTTTCACTCTGCCCTTACAGGTTCATAGGCAAGTACTAGGCTGCCTGTCTGAAGGCATTTATAAACCTAGCCAGAATGTGTTGGCTTTTGCTGCCCCCTGTGCCTCTGTCCAGCAGAGCCACCAAAGTCATCCCCAGGGTAAACTTTGTTTCCCATCCACTCGTCAAGGTTTCTCTTGAAGTGTGTTAGTGAGGAGCTCTGCCTACTGTAGATTGGAATCTTGCTCCAAAGCATGGGAAGTCTCTGGGACTGGAATCTATCCCTCCAGCATGTCCTACTTATTGTTCTGGTGAGGTTTATAGCTCTAGAGCATGTGGCTCGAGGGGATAAGGTTTTCTTTAGGTGGAGCATGTCCATCAATTCTGGGTTGGACATGGCCTTGTATGTCAGGCAGAGATCCCTCTGAGTAGGCGGTATGCAACAGATTACAGCTGGAGTTTCTTCAGTCGAGCTGCATAGGGCATCTGTTTGAGGCCAGTGATCCTCTTGGTGAGGTACATCTGTGGTCTTTCCAGCTATTGCAGGTGTCTTGTAAGGTACATCCCAAATGGGGAGTTGTACTCTATGATGGGTCTGGGGTAGGGGGGCACAATGACCTCTCTCGATCTGGATGCGAACCCTTTTGTGATTAGGTGGGCCACATAGAAAGATTTTCTAACCATTTTGGCAATGCGATTATCAAAGGAGAGATTACTATCTACTTGCATCCCCAGATCCCTTATTATGTCTTCCGTATTTAGGGGACTACCACCTATGTGGTAGTCTGTGGGTACTTTGTTTTTTCCAAAGGGGATGACTATGCACTTTTTGGCATTGAGCTCGAGGCCATGATTTTGACACCAGATATCCATCTCAGTCAGACCCTTTTGGAGGATGACTGTGTCAGCCAGAGAGTCGATTATAGCCCCTAGTTTGCAGTCATTTGCGAACTTGGTCAGCCATAGTCCTCCTGTGTTTGCCTGTACCTCTGAGAAGTACATGCCGAGCATGAGGGGTCCTAGGACTTAGCCCTGGGGAACGCCACTTTTAACCGGTTGAGAGTCCGACCTAGCTCCCGCAACTCTCACCATGTGGGTTCTGTCTGTGAGCCAGCTGGCAACCCATCTTGTGACTTAGGGGTTTATGTTCAGGCTGGTGAGCTTGTCTATAACCACCAAAATAGGGAATGGTGTTGGAAAGCCTTTGCGAGGTCTAGGTAGTCTGTGTGTACCACCTTTCCCTTGTCTATAGCCTTGGCAACTGTCTCAAAGTAGTCCACCAGGTTTAGGAGGCATGACCTGCCCTCAACAAAGGCAAACTGGATAGGGTCCAGTGTTTGGAGGTTCCCAATGTCTCGGTTAATGAGTTCCATGATGATACGCTCCACAAGCCTCCCAGAACAAGCTAATCAGGCTTATAAAGGCGATAGTTCCCAGGGTCTGTTGTGGCTCGACCTTTGTGGAGTGGAATAACCATTGCTGTGCGCCACTCTATTGGTACGTAGCCTGTGGAGAGGCTGAGTTTGAACATTGCGTTTAGGTGAGGGGTTAGTTCAGCTTTGTGCTCGTGTAGGACACAGCCTGAGACACCGTCCGGTCCCACTGATTTTGTGTTTTTGGCTTTGGAGAGGGCTGTTTTAACCAGAGTGTCTAATTTCAGGGGCTCTACATTCTTCTGGTATGGTTATGGGCCCTTTTGGGGGTGAGGGGGGTAAAGTTTGCACTGAACCTGTCTGCCAGGATGTTGGCGATATCGGTCGGTTCAGTGTATTTTGTGCCATTCTACACCAGCTCCGAGCAGATCTGAGCACTTCCACTTAGATTCTTGACATAGCTAAAGAATACCTTGTGGTTATCTTTGGAGTACTTGGCAATTTTTCTTTCGAAGCTCACCTTGGATGATTTTATGAGGGATCATAGTTTCTTGCTGTTACTGATCAGGGAAGTCCTCCCTTCTTGGGATTTTACTCTTTTCTGGACTAGTTTCCTCCTCCTATTGTATAGCGTGTTTATGGCAGGGGTCCACCACACTGGTTTCCTTTTGTTGGAAGAGTGAGTCTTTGCTTTGCTTGGGATAGCACGATCCACGCATTCTTGTAGGTGCCCATAGAATACATTAGTAAAGGATTTTGCAGCTTGGACAACGTTATCCTTTATCATGGGGGCTTTGAAACTTTCCACCTCGGTCTTAAGTAACATGAAGTTTGCTTTTCAAAAGTTTTTACGGTGGTTTCCTTGTCCGGGGGTGGGGACAGAGTGTTGATATCCAAAGTGAATTGTTTATGGTCAGATCTAACCAGCGAGGGGTTGACCTCCAGTGTGGAATACCGGTCGCCCATGTTGGTGATGACTAGGTCCAATATGTTATCACCTCTGGTGGGAGTGCTGACCAGTTGATTCAGGGCGTTTTGAGTTTATAAATTCTAGGAAATGTTGGGCTAGGGAGTTAGTACTTGAGTAGTTCTCCCAGTTAATGTTTGGGTAATTGAAATCACCCAATATTAGGGTGTTTGGTAGGACCTTTATGTTTCCCAGTGTTTCCAGAAATGCGGAATGGGGGTCCTGGGACATGGTGGGTGACCTGTAGCAGGCTACAATTTGAATTGCAGTTTTGCCCATTGTTAGTTGCACGTGGATGATCTCTGAAGCATCGTGCTGTGCCACTAACCTGGAGGTGTGGGTATCCTTGATGAATATGGATACACCCCCACCTTTTGTATTTCGGTCTGGGTTCTGTGGCCAAAATGTATGGTATGAGTTGTAGCCTGGTAGTGCTGCAGTACTCTCTGGAGCCTTAAACCAGGTTTCTGTTACTGCACATATCTCTATTTTCTCCATACTGAGGAGTGCGTGTATTTTGAGGTTTAGACTTCTAGCATTGAGTAGCATTACCCTCAGTTTTTTACTACTTGTGCTATTTACGGCGGTGGATTTTTCTTTTGAGCCTTGCCTAAAGAAGGCACTATGGGGGTGGCAGGAGCCTTTGCCAGTATTCGAAAGCCTAAGGGTGACAAGGTGCAAGCACTCTCTAGCGAAGCAACGTGGCTCGTCGAGCATGTCATCCCAGGCGGACATACACTGGATCCCCTTTGAATGACACCAGAAACTTGGCCAATTGTTGAAATTGATCATTTTTTCCATGGTATCATTTTTGGTGAGGGCATGATGCTACTCAGGGTCAGGATCATACCGGCCTGGGCTACGTGATCAGAGAGCTCTTCGATGTCTCTTTTCATGTCGTCCAGGGAGGTACGGCTCAGGTCATTCACACCAACATGGACAATGACAGAGTCATATTTGTACTTGTTCTGGAGTGACCAGAGTGCTTGTGTTATGTGGCCAATCCTGGCACCCGACAGGCAGCTAACAGTAACCTTCTCTTTGTTCAGCCTAGTGAGTGGACGTCAGTGGGCCTGACTATACAGTCACCCATTACTAGTATGTTGGGTATGCTATTTTGCCTTAATGGCTGTGACTGTGTGGCACACTGGTTTTGTGAAGTATGTGTTTCATGGTTTGTGTTGGGAGGTGGAGGTTGCTTGGATGTCTGCTTTGGAGGTCTCTGTTGCTTTTGCAGATTTTTACTTAGAGCCTCAGAGTATGTTTTTGTGTATTTATGTGTGTTTTTTGCCAGTGTTGGTTTAATGGGCTTATGTGAGACTGGTGTGTGATGCAAGTATTTCCCTTCTCCTTGACTGATCCAGTCTTTGGTTGAGAGAGCTTAGACTCCAGTTTGGCTGTGTAACTGCATCTCTTGCATGTATTAGCGTTTGGTGGTAGGAGGAGAGGGTTGCCTGTGTACATGAGGCAGTTGTAACATTGCCTCAAAATGCCCAGATTCACCAGTTGGACTGGAGAGTACACCTGAAACTGCCCTTTGGACATGTCTGGATAGGTACAGCGAACTGTTTTACTGAATGACTGATAAGGTCGCATAGAGAGCCTTGTCCTTCTGTACAGTATGGGGGGGTCTAGTGTTAGGGTTTATAAGTGCTTGCTATGAGTTTTGAGCAAGTGACGGGCTGAGAAATGAATGGCTTGAGTGCTTAAGTTGAAAGTTTGTCTAGTTCTAAGGGAAAAATTGAAGAGGAGGCTTTGTGGAGCTGGGAATAGTTATACCCTAGCTAACCGGAGCTGCCTGGTGGCAAAACCGGGCAAATGCATTTTTTATAGCAGGGAAATGAAAGATATAGAAATTAGCCCAAAATGGCCAATAAACTACTAATTTCTGGGCTGAAGCCACTCCTCCAGGGACAGATAGGCTGCTCAAAGCTCCCCTCTCACAGGTGAGCAGAGAAACTTCCTTCTATCCAAGAAAGGTATGGGCAAACACAGAGATCTGTAACATAGCCCTGAATTCAGCACTAACCTGAAAACTGGAATATACTAGCTTAGAAAGGCGGGAAACAAGCATATATATATATTTTCAGAAAATAAAGCCGATACAATAAAAAAAAACACTTTAAATGCACAGAAAAGGATACTTATTGTTATACATCTCAGATCAGAGTTGTAGTCAATGCCCCTAGTAATAAAGTAGGAAGAAACAAATACAGTAAAAGCAGATGAATAAAGTATATATATATATATATATATATATATATATATATATAAATAAATAAAAAACAATAGAAAACGAACAAACCGATTTAAACAAGTTACCCAATTAACCAGAAAAAAGCTCAAAACTGAAGACTGCTGGAACAGGGCTCAATCAGACAAGTTCTAACTGGACACTCCTGCTACTAGGGTGCAGGGGAACCTTCTCCAAAAAAAAAAGATTGCCTGGATCAGTGCTTAAGCTATACAAACAAAACTAGATTCAGCAGGCCTGAATCTGGTCTATGCTACAGCAACAAGGTGCACCAATTTCAGAAACAGTTCAAATAAGCAGGCACAATAATCCTGTGACCAGAAATTCCCAGCTCAGAGGGGCTGGATCCAGCCTCTCCTCCCACAAGAGTGCAGACCACAAACCTTCTTAATGTAGAATAAATGGCCTGAAGCCCAAGTGCTTAAACCAGAACTAATAAACTTTTAGATTAGCAGATACTGAGCCTTCAATCAGCAATTCCCAGCTTAGAAGGATGCAAGCTACCTGTCCTACCACAACAGTGCAGACCACAAACCTTCTTAATGTAAAACAACCGGTATGAAGCCCAAGTGCTTAAACCAAAAGACTAACAGTTACAATTTTAATCAGGCTACTTCCAAGCAGTAATAAAATGCAGCAGAATAAATAAAATTTAGTACTTTTAAGAAGAGGCAAAAGCAAAATAAAAGTAGAAGGAAACACAAATACAGTAAAAGCAGATGAATAAAGTGCAATTTTTTTTTGTTAGTAAAGTGCAAGGAGAGAGGAAGGAAGAACCTAAGTGGGTTGGCCTTCTCAAACCTTCTCTCTGTATTAAGTAAACTGAACACTAGACTCGGAATATGATCTCGCTGTACTCGGTTAAGTGAGCAAATGAGATGGACCCAGGAGGAGTGTTCAAATACAGATCTACAGGAGGGGCGGGCAATTCCAGAGCCACTAACACCAAGACAACAGGGAGAGTGGGTGGGGAACTAACTGCAGAGAGAGAGACAGCACACTATTCAGTGAAACACACAATTAGGTTAACAGAAAAAATGAAATACAGTACTTTAAAACTGCAAGTTTGTACTTAACGGAACTAAAATACAGTACTGCAAGTTTGCACTTAACTTCAGCTTCTAATGCAGGTGACAGGAGCCAACCAAGTCTCTCAGAAGCTGAGCACCTCAGAACTATAAGAGTATAATGTCCGCTTTGGTATGTATCTAACCAGACATGTAGCAACTGGAATGTCCACAAACGTTCCTTAAAAAAAAAGGAGTACAGGAAATAAATTTCATATGCTGATCGCCTCAAAGCCCTGTCTTTTTGCTTCGTGTCATACAGACTTCAGAGGGGTGATCTGTGGAACCTGATTTGAATACCTTTTTGCACATACATAAAGCAAACAGCGCAAGAACCACTAAGATTAAGCATCTGAAAGACATGCCACTTCTATGGAACAGACCTCCAACTCATGTGCAGCAAAAAGTTCATTCCTAACCCTACTGAAACATTACTTGGACTATTGTATGGGAGATCACTAATTTATCCCTAGTTTGGCCCCCATGGACAGGGTAAGCTTTTGAAGGTCTGTCTACAAGACTACACCTGAACTGTAACATTTCTTAGGGTATTGACACACCAGCAATATTTTGGTAACACCCAAAATGACACAAGCCGAGACTGCTCAGGTTTGCAGGGGGTCATTAGGTTTTCCACAGCATGCCATACATGTTCTGTGTGCCTGGCTTTGAATACTTCCACTATTTCATAATCCTGTATCATCTGGTATGTGGTTTCATGTGGCAGGGGCTAACTTAAACATCTTTCATCTAAAGCAGTTTTAAAACATAGCACAAAAATGGTAATGCCATGTGGATTAAAATTCTCTAATGGACCAAGACATCAAACAGCAATACAAGCTGAAGGCAGCATTGGCATCCAGTATATAAAAAAAAAAAAAAAGTACTGGAAGCCATTTGAGGTTTGTGGGTGTTATCACCAGAGTCGAGTATTGACAGAGACCACAGATACCAGTTTGGGTACCAAACATTTCTTCTGAAGAATGCTGAGCTATGGGGGGCAGAAAATGATAAATACAACAGTAAAGTTCTGAGATACTTTTGTTAAAGTAGTGTTTTGCGGTTATGGAAGGGTGCTTTGTAAGTTTGTAAATTGCAGGTACAAAACATCAGACTAGATTTACTGAGGCCAAGAACAGTTGATTACTTTCCTCCTAACTGGGCATACGGCAAAGTTATGGAAGTAAACTTGCTGTAACATTAGATGCTCGAATGACCATTGCTGTAGTGGCCTTAGCTATATGAGGGATACCCTCACAAGTAATTCACAGGCAGACAGCCTCCAAAGCACTAAACCATCTCCTACACGCCTAAACTGTCATGGAGCTCAAACTGAGCCAAGACAAGTTTGGGCACTGAACCCTACACAACTTTCCTGCCAACCAAAAAAGGGAGGCTGAACCCTGAAAAGGACAAATCTAGAAAAGTGTCCACACCCTACAATAAAAGAAAAAGTGCTGCAGGGAGATAGAATGATGCTAACATCTATGGTAACTTTACTTAAACATGCACAGAGTTCATCATTCTGACCACTGCTGCAGTAACCAAATATGAAGCACCAGTGGAGGAAATAAAGCTCAGTCTTTGCTTTGCAGTAACCTTAGCTATATGGCTAGACCACCCTATTTGGGAGGTGGAAGGAGAAGAGGCTAGGAGCACCTGAAGAATAGTCCTAGAAAGCTTGACCTGGACCTAGAGAAGGAATCAACCTTACAGTGCTTTGTATAAGTATTACACAGGACCAAGTAACAGCTTCTAGAATCCAACCCTTTCCTAAATACCATAGATGAAGTCAAGGCAATGACAGAGTGGGCCTTGAACCTGCCTGTAATGGTTTTGATATGGTGAGTACAGCAAACAGCCTTAGACAACCATTTGGAAAAAGATCTGTTAAGGTAGTACTAGAATTGCCTGTGGACATCCAAAGTATGGAATATCCTCTCTTTCAGATTTCTAAGGGTCTGGAAAGAAAAAGGAGGGAGATGGATAGTTTGGCTTAAAAAATAAACACTTCAAACCTAAAAGAAGGATTAGTTCTCAAAGAAACTCTATGAAAAATGAGATGGGGTTGACTCGCCCAAGAGCCTGCAACTCAAGACATCCTTCTTTAGGAGATTAAAGCAATCAGGAAAACTGTTTTCACATTAATAACCTCAAGCCAGCATGGTCACTTGTTTTAAATAGAGCAAGTGCTGTCTTCTCCAACACAAAATTAAAACCCCAAGGAGGGACTACTGGTTTTCTTGTACACCTGTTATACAAAACTTCTTTCAAAAACATATTTACATAAGCCTGCACTGAAAGAGGTGTACAGATGGGCAGACATACTGCAATGGCCGATAAATGAACAGCGATATTGAAGTGTATTAACCCAGCAGATGCACAGTAGCAAGCCCTGCCCACCCCACCTGCCACATTGCAATGTAATTAATATTCAGCATCTCTGCTGAAAGCAACCCAATATTTTATTGTAGACATTCACTACCAAAAGGAAAGGTTTTCCTAGGGGCATAAAACTAAAATGCCTGTTGTACATCACATTTCAGTCAGTAAATCGGGCAGAGTTCACACCACAAAACTGTTTCTCTAAACGATACTGTTAACAGCTGAAATTGTTTGCAGTACAAGCACCATTGCACACTTGTTCAGCAAGGGGGGGGGGTGCAGTGTCTCCTGCCCCCCTGAAAAAGGAGAAAGTAATTTCGACGAGGATGGAGTTCATTGTGTGCATGGATTCCGTGTCAATCATGGTGTATTTTCATACTGAAACTCTGCCCGCTGCCTTGTCAAACAGGCCACGCCTATTCCTGCACAAACTAACTGATGGGTTAATACACTTCAGTATCGCCACATGAACCATGACAGAGGAATAAATTACAATACAGTAACTCACACAGTGTGAAAAAGGAGAACTAGCCCCTGAATGAGTACTGGTTATGTTGTTGGCACCAAACTAGAAAACCATGTTAATATAAGATTTTCTAGTAGCAGTCTATTCCCTCCAACAGCTCATTTGCATGTCCCCAGTAAATAGGTGCCTAAAAGGAATTATTACCCTACCATCCAGCCATCTAAATGCAGCTGATTGACGTCTGGGTGCAAACACCCCTGTTCTTGAAGATCAAGCATGTGAGTAAGTTTGTGGCAATTATCCCAGACCATTTAAGAAGGGGGGCACTATTTCCAAATCTGAAAATTAGATACATGCTTAAATTTCTGCTTGACAGGAAAAATGGGGTCAACCATGTTACTATGACAGCATCAGCTTCCCCAGGGATTAGCACAGCATTCTAACAAAACAGGGACACCGTCCCTGTTCCCACTTCCACAGTTGCCTCCCATTCTTAGGCAACAAAAGATCTTGGCTCCACTTATATCCAGCAAGAGCTGTTACAGGGAATGGTCCCCCTTGTTTGTATAAACCTTAGTCAAAACTAATGGCCACACTTCAGAACCTCTCCATAGATTCATAGGGAAAAAATAGGCTAGCTACCACTGCAGGCCATTTTTAAGCCTAGCCAATTTCCCTTTTTCTGCTGAAAATAACCTATCCGACTTGGTTACAGAGTGACCTTATCCATCCTATGGTTGATAATTATATTACCAAGAATAACTTGGACAATACTATAAATAATATGAGGGAATCCATGCATGGAATAAAGCAATTAGAAGCTGCATCTGTCCATTAATAGAATAGGGGCCAGCCCTGGGGTAAATTTCCTGCTTCCCATCCATAGATTTAAGTTGCGCTTGAAAGTGGACATAGATGAAATTTGTTTTATGTGGTTGGGGGGGGGGTCCCTAAAATGCCTCTCAAACTGCATTCTACTGTCAACGTAGAAGCAGATGTGTCACGCAATCCATCTCCCAACGGCTTGGCACCTTTATCTCCCATATAAGTGGATCCAACCCATTAACGCTCACTTACTCTAAACTGCGATCTTTCATCTTAAGGGCCTCTTGCTTCCTTATGTGTATTGCCAGAGCTTCTACTACTTTATTCTCCATTTTCTATCCAAAACATATATGTGAAAAGCAGAAGATAGAGGAAAAAGTACAGTTTTGTACCTACCATAAATGTAGATGTTCGAGTGTTCACCCTGCTGCAGTCATTACACTTCGGTTATCCTGTCGACAGGCAGTCCCGCAGTCGGCCGGATTTCCAAAGTCTTGGTCCGACGTCGGTTGCAGTCGCCTCATCCCTGACGTCAGTGCGCCAGGGGTACATATATTGCAACCGACGCCATTTTCTTCAGTTTTTCTTGCCCCAGATGTCAGGTGCCCCCAAAACGGTGATCCAAATCAGTACCAAATGGTGTGAATACTGTGCAAACACAAAATCCCTTCAGCTATAAGCAAATACATCAGTAAGGCATAGCAGAGGTTTAGCCAGTAGATCAGAGGGGTTGGAGGGAGGGTAACCTGGACTGCAGCAGGGTGAACACTCAAACATCTACATTTATGGTAGGTACAAAACTGTACTATGTTCATCGTGTTACCCTGCTGCAGTCATTACACTTGGGTTGAGTCCCAAAGCTAAAGTAGGGTGGAGGCATTATAGAGGGTTAGTGGAGGCAATGAGGCCCTGCAGAACTGCAGTGGCGAAGCCTGCCCTGGACTTAGAATAAAGAGGTAAGTGATGGTGTTTGGTGAAGGTGTGCACTGAACTCCAAGTTGCAGCTTCTAAGATTTCCTTGGTAGGAACCCCCCTGAGAAAGGCTGTAGAAGTAGCTGTTGCCCTGGTAGAGTGGGATCTAATGGTAGGAGGAACTGGTTTCCCATGATGGGTATAGCAGAATCGGATGCAATGGCCTATCCATTTAGAAATGGTTAGCTTGGATATGGCCTTCCCTTGAGAGGCTGTAGCATAGGAAACAAAGAGCTGGTCAGTTTTTCTGAAAGCCTTAGTTTTATCCAAGTAGTAACAAAGCTGCCCGTGAATGTCCAAGGAATGCAGGAGTCTCTCACCTTTGTTCTGGGGATTGGGGTAGAAAGTGGGTAGGTGGATGGATTGATTTAGAGCTACACTGGAAACCACCTTAGGCAAGAAGGAAGGATTAGTTCGTAGAGAAACTCTGTCTTGATGAAAAATGAGGAAAGGTTCCACTGCCATAAGTGCCTGTAATTCTGAAACTCTCCTAGCAGAAGTTATTGCCAGGAGCAGGGCAGTCTTCCAAGATAGGAAATGTAGGTCTGCAGAAAAAGCTGGTTCAAAGGGAGGTAGCGTTAGTTTTTCCAGAACAAAGTTGAGATCCCATGTTGGTGTAGGAGCTCTTCTAGGTGGTCTAATGTTTTTCGCCCCTCTGAGGAACTGCCTTAGGAGAGGATTTGAAAATAAAGGTGGATTAGTGTCATAGTGAGCTGAAATAGCTGAAGCATGGATTTTAATTGAGGAGAAGGAAAGTCCTTTATGCAACATCTCAGCTAAATACTGCAGAATGTGAGGCATATGAGGCTGAGTTGTGTCTTGGCCTTTAGCTTGGTTCCAAGCAGAAAACCTTTTCCATTTGTCCGAGTAAGCCTTCCTGGTGCTTGGCCTCCTGGCTTCTAGAATAACATCCAGCACTGCTTGTGAAAGAGGGGCTGGTTGGATGCTTAATTGATTTGCCATGCAGCCAGGTTTAAGGTTTTTATCTGGCTGTGTAGAATCTGCTGGTTTTGATGCGTGAGCAAATGAGGTATTTGAGGCAATATCCATGGTGGGCTGTGAGCCATATTCTTCAATAGCGGGTACCAGTGCTGGTGTGGCCAGTCTGGGGCTAAGAGAATCATTCAAGGTTTCTCCTTTTTGGCCTTCAAAAGAACCTTTGTGAGAAGAGGTAATGGAGGAAAGGCATATACTGTCAGGTTTTTCCAACTGAAGGAGAGAGCGTCCACTTTCCAAGCTTGATGGTGGAATGTCCTTGTACAAAATTTTGTCAGCTGGTAGTTTTGAGGACTGGCAAACGGGTCTATATTTGGTAGGCCCCATCTTTGAGTTATTGTAAATATTTGTGGGTCTAGCTTCCACTCATGGGGATCTTTGATGTTTCTGCTTAGGTCGCCTGCCAATGTGTTTTTCTGTCCTGGCAGGAACTGAGCTTGTAACTGGACTTGGTAGGCCAGAGCTGTGTTCCATAAGATCATTGCTTGCCTGCAAAGAGGGTAGGAATGTGTGCCCCCTTGTTTGTTTATGTACCACATTACTGTGGTGTTGTCCGTCTTTATTGCAAGTTGTCCAGGCTGTAGTAGATCCTTGAAGGCTGTCAGAGCTTTCTGTACAGCTAGCATCTCCTTTTGGTTTATGTGCAGTTTTCTTTGTTCTGCAGTCCATAGGCCTTGAATGCATTGCCCTGCCATGTGTGCCCCCCAGGTATAGTCTGAAGCATCTGTTGTGATTATTTGCCTGGGTGGGGGCAAGGTGAAAGACTGACCCTTGTTGAGGTGACATGCCTGTGCCCACCACAGAAATTCCTGTTGAAGGCAGGGAATGAGAGATATCACTGTGTCCAAGCTGTGGCTGTGTTGAGACCATACGCTTTTTAGGTACCACTAATTTCCTCATATGCAGTTCTGCAAATGGTATTATCAGAATGCAAGATGCCATGAAGCCCAAAGCCTGCAGAATTTTTCTTGCAGTTAATTGGGTCTTTGTTGCCATTGTTTTGAAATAATGGAGTCAGTTGTAATTGCTTGTCTGGTGTAAGATAAGCCTTCTGGGCCGTTGTGTCCAAGCTGGCACCCAGGAATGTCATTTTTGTGAGGGTACTAGTTTTGACTTCTTTTCGTTTACTGTGTACCCCAGACAATTCAGTAGATGCTTTACAAAAGCCAGATGTAAGAGAATGTCTGCTGAATGAGGCAGTCGTCCAGGTATGGATATATTTGAATTCCTCTTTGTCTGCAGTATGCAATTACTGGTGCCAGGCATTTTGTGAATACTCTGGGCGCAGTAGAGAAGCCAAAGGGCAGTGCAGAGAATTGATAATGGGTTGAACCGGCAATGAAACGGAGGTATCTTCTGCAACTTTGTCTGATAGGGACATGCAGGTATGCCTCCTTGAGGTCCAACGTTACCAGCCATGCTTCCTTGCCCAACATGGGAAGTAGCTGCTGTAGTGTTACCTTCTTGAATTTGGGAACTTGTAAGTAAGTGTTTAGAATTGAAAGGTCCAGAATTGGTCTCCAAGCATTTTCTTTTCTGGGTACTAGGAAGAGAGTAAAATCCTTGGCCTTGCTCTTGAGTTGGTACCCTTTGAATGGCTCTCATGGTCATGAGAGCTGTAATTTGTTTTTGAGTCTCTGCCCTTTGATTTTGTGGCAGGTTTGGCATTCCTCTTCTTATTGGCAAGGTGTGAAAGTGGAATCTGTATCCTCGTAAAATTAGGTCTAGTACCCATTTGTCCTTTGTGACCATGTGCCAGTTGTCTGCAAATAGTGCTAGCTTTCCCCCCCAGGGGGTTGACAAAAGAGCTTTGTTTGGCCAGTTGAGGTGCAAGTCATTGGGTTTGCCTTCTGGTGGGTTGAGACCTGTCTTCTCCTCCCTTCTGGGTTGCAGTGCCCCATTGGCGAGGTTTATACTGAGCTTGCGGTTGTCCTCTGCCCCTTGGGCGCCTGTATTTACCCCTCCGAGGCCTGTCAGTGGCTGGAAAGGACCAATTTTTGTTGGCAAAGTTTCTGCTGAAGCGAGGGGGTTGTACTTGTAGGAAATCATTGACTGTCTGCATTGATTTCTTTAAAACTTCTTCCGCTTTAACACCAAAAAGAACATCCTGCTGTAAGGGAGCATCTAATAGTTTTGCTTTAACATGATCAGGCAGACTTTGTTCCTTTAACCAGGCATGCCTACGTATAATTGATCCAGTGACAGCTGCTCTGCAGGAGGCCTCTAAAGAATCAAACCCACATTGTAAAGTATGTTTGCCTACCTGCTCGGTGGCATGCAACAAATCCTGTACTTATTCAGATTGTTGAGGGAGGGTGGTTATCTTTTGTTTTAACTGAGAGATCAGAAATTGCTGATACTTAAGCATATGAAATTGACAGTTTAGAGCTCTCATAGCTAAAGTGGCTGAGGTATAAACATTTTTCCCCCATCTGTCTAGTGCTCTTGAATCCCTTTCAGAAGGTACTGGATTTTTAGCCATGGAAGCCTTAGCCCCCTTGGGACCCTGGGAGATAGTCTCTGGGTCAGCTACTGGGCCAGCTACTGGGCTTTTGTAAAGAAATTTGTGGGAATCAGGTACTTTGTAGTATCTGTCAGGCTTGGCCGGAGCAGGAGGCAGATTCAGGGTTGAAACTGGATTCTAAATAGACATCATCCACAATGTCCAAAACAGGAGGGATGGCTAGAGGTCTGTGTTGGGGGAGTAAAAGAAACTCTCTGAGCCTTTTCTTGGAATCAGAGTAATCCTGACCTTCCCAGTGAAAATGTTCCCTCATACTGTGTAAAGTTTCCCCAAAAGAGTAATCTTCTGGAGGGGAAGCTGAGGGAATAGAGTCCTCAGCATCAGAATCTTCATAAGGAGAGAAGGAATAGTCTTGGTCCTCAGAGGAATCTGAAGAAATAGACAGTTGTTCACAGGAAGCAGATTCTTCCTCTAGTCTAGGCCTTTTGTCAGGAGGAGGTTGAGACCCCCTAATAAGAGAGATCAAATCTTCAGCCATCTTGAGCATCTGTTTCTTAGGCATAGGGCCTTGAACAGGAGACTGAAGTGAAGCCTTTTTCGGTTTGGAAGGAGTCTTCGACTTGGAAAATGTGTTGACTGAAAGAGTCGTTCTGAAAACGCCTTCTGAAACCGATGGCGTTTCAGAAGCCCCGACGTCCTTGGAAGGTAAATCGTCGTTAGGGCCTGAAGTAAAAAGCTGCGTTGGCCTAATACATTCCGTCAAAATATCTGTAGTGGTCTCGGTTTCTTGAACTGCAGTAGTCAGAGGCTGCATCAAAGCCTCACTGATAACCGGAGAACGGATCAACCGAGGCCTCGGAATCGGGCTTAGGCCTGGGCTGTCGATCCTTATCCCTGCGCTTTTTGTGCGCGCCGGTAGTCGGAAGCTCCGACGGCATGTTATAATTAAATTTTCTGCCAAAAAAGTGTCGTGCGAAATCAAATAGTCTTTTAATAGTACGTTTATTAAATCTAGCGCAAAAACGACAAGAAGTGACGTCGTGATCAGGGCCTAGGCAAGGTATGCAATAAGAATGAAAATCCTTATGAGGTATTTGCTTCCCACAAGAAATGCAATTGTTAACTTTTTCTGACATCGGTCTGAGGCAAGAAAAGTTTCCCCAACGGGGTACTTAGCTTTATAGAAGACTTCGGTCTGAAATTCGAATATCTCAGGAGTCAGCCGGCCAGCACTTGCTAACTGCTTCTGCTTTGGCCACCGCGCGGCAAGAAAGACTGAAGAAAATGGCGTCGGTTGCAATATATGTACCCTGGCACACTGACGTCAGGGATGAGGCGACTGCAACCGACGTCAGACCAAGACTTTGGAAATACGGCCGACTGCGGGACCGCCTGACGACAGGATAACCCAAGTGTAATGACTGAAGTGAAGATGGTGATGTTCGTGTTACCCTGCTGCAAAGGGATAACCCCCCACAAATCAATGTTTTTGCAGTGGGCAAGCCCCACGAACTGCTCTACAGTGGTGAAAAGGCAAACTCCCCAATCACCAATGTTTGCTATATCACACAGAAAAATCTGCAATCAGCTGCTCCAGCTTTATTTTGTGTAACAAATTGCACAATTCGATCACCTCAATAACACCCAATCATACATATATTTGGTTGGTTAAACCTATGTTTATACTATCAAGAATGTCTGTAAACACTCATAAATGTAAAACATTATTCATATACTACAAACTTGTTACATTATGACATAACACGGACTGAGCCCGTCTAAACAATGAACAAATGTAAATAAAACAGCCCCCGTGTACCACATATGCAGAAACTAATTTAATATTTATAAGTTCTGTTATTCAAATGAAGACTCCTGGACAGTAACTTAGAAAATGCACTTTACCTCAAATTTAAGAGAATCTCAGCTGCTTACAATCTGTGCCCTTTGGTCCACTGGGCACCGTACTTGACCTGTAAAATACTCAGCTTGAAAGCTATTCTCTTTGCTATCTCTTAACTGCAACTGTCAGAGTTGTCAGGTAGTCACCCCATGTCAAATTTGCAAAATTTCATTTGCACACTACAGTTCTTAATATTTCTTTCCATTTTCTTTTCGTGTGCCCCCCCCCCCCGATTTTTTTTCATTGAAAATGTCTTGAGACATTTTCAAGAGGAAAAAACATTTTAATAAAAGTTTTTTCCTCTTGTATATTACTGTCTTTAACACTTGAGGTACATTAAAGGTTAGAACTCATCATCCTTGGCAAGAATGTGCAGAAGCGAAAACCACCCCTTCAAGTGAGGACCTCCAACAAAGTTAACACCCACTTAGAGAGTCTTGCAGCTGCCATTAAACTGGTGTGTGTGTTGGGGGGGGGGGGACAGTTGCTTGCTGCTTAAAAAAGGTAAATCTAATTAACTAGAACTGACCTGATAGGGCATCCCAGATTGTTTCTGGAATCACTAACTTGGTTGCTCGGCTCATCCCACTTTGTTCGTCCTCACCCTGCTCCTCTACTCTACCCCCATTCCCACCCACCCCATTTCTTTATACTTTACCCTAATTAACCACACCCCCTACCTCACTATTAAGCCCCACCCCACCTTCTCCTATCAACTCTTGTCAATTTTACAGCACCCTCTAGCTAGCCAAACTTGACACAAACTCCCAATCTTTCTCTCTCCCCTTTAGTTATCAGCCAGCTTTCCCCCTCTTTCAACACTGTCCCAAACCACACACTTTGCTTCCCAACATCTAATTCTTTCCACCCCTCACTCAACCTTTAAATCATGCCCTCACCCTTTTTCACCTGCGTATTTATCCCAACTCTCTCTATATCTTATCATGGTCCTTGGACCACAACTGTTCTATCACCTATCCTCCCCTATCCACACACTAATGTACAGACCTCTATCAATTCAATTGCTCCCTCACTATTCACTACTTCCTCAAAACACTTTCACAAACTTAAAAACCTCCCACTCACGTCTCACAATATGAGACCAAAGTACTCATCCTGTTACCACCTAGCAATCTCCAAGATATTCTTCCTTGCTAACTATGTTTTGGTGATATTCACCTCAGTTCTGAACCACTCACCAACTCCTCTTCAAATAACTACACTGAAAATCCCAACCTCTCTCCATCTTCTCCTACTGTAACTACTTCTCCCCCTGCTACTTCCTCAGACTCTTAACATCCCACCTTCTAAAAACCTCTCTCTACTCTCTCAATATATAAAGCATATCCAAATAAAAAGTCAGCCATCTTCATTCCCTGCTCACTTAGCATACCAGATACTCTTACTCTCTCTGAAATTTAACTACAGTTACATACACACCTCTGACTCAGAACGTCTGCCTCCAGGCTATAATATTTTCTGACTTTATTGTCCCACTAAAAAAGGAGGTGGTGTAGCCACTCTATTCTGAGCAACCCTCACTCTATCCTCTTCCCATACCGCCTCCTAACTTTCACCCTGCTAAAATTCTTATAGTTAAATGTAAGTGCAACAAACAAAAAAATCTCGCTATTGCTGCCATTTATACCCCCCTGGAAATAACACTCCTGTCCTGGAGCACATTCTCTCCTGGATCTAACATCACCTATGAGACCCTAATCTTGGGCAATGTTAGTATCAATTGGACTATGACAAACTCATCTTCTCCCTATAGTTGCATTAACCTCTATAGCTTCTCTCAGCTCATCTCGTCTCCCACTCGCTATAATAAACACATTAACACAATTCTTGACTGGATTCTCACTTCCAACCCAAACCTCTATCATAATCCCTGTACTCTGATTTTCTCATTGACCATCTTCCCACCCTTGTCCATAGATGCTCCCTTCAACTCCATAAACTCCACCATTTTAAACTCTCCAACTTCAATCCTGTCACCTTCAACAATATTCTTTCCTCTTTCAACTGGTCTTTCTTATACAACCTTTCTTTTCATGTGGCTGTCTCCAAATTCAACAAAATTGCCCAATACCTTAAACTCTTTAGCCCCCATCAGAAAAATTAGACTAAAACCTAGCTTCTTACCTTGGCCAACACAACCCACTCATAACCTTATGCTGCACAGAGACAAAGCCTGGAAGATCTGAAAATAAATAATCTGCCAACACATCTTTAAACATATAGGGAACTCAGAACCATACCAAAAAGCAAAGCACATTGACAGTGATAAAAGACAACACTACTATAAACAGTTAAATAATCCTCACTCCCAACCCCAGATTATTTTGGAACAGTATTAAGATCCTTTATCCAGGTAAACCCACTACACCTAGTCTTGGTCCGAATAGCTCAGCCCTTAACATGCTACTCTTCTAAGTACCTTCTTCACTGACTATCAAAAATTGTATTTTATTTAAAAAGAAGTTATGTACTCACCATAACGTTCCATCCGATTAGTAACTTCATTCGTCAGCAACCTGTGGGTTTCAGATCCGACCTGGATCCGAGCCGGCAGCTTTCCAAGCTAAAGATTTGAGCTCTCAGCTCCTACCCCTTACTCATAATACCCTGCTACCTCCCCTCCAGTCCTCCGATCGAGTTTGCAAACTTATCAAGCAACAAACAGCCAAACCATACTCGAAGAGAGAAATGCTAACCTGATGCCTAACAGAAGGAAGACATTCCGTCATGACTATGACCACGAAACAGGTTAGGGGGAAGGAGGGGGGGCTGGTTGCTGACAAATGAAGTTACCTACTCAGATGGAACGTTATGGTGAGTACATAACTTCTTTATCTGAAGTAGTTAACTTCATTTGATCAGCAACCTGTGGGACAGAGTCCCCAGCTACCAAAAAACCTGGGATGTCCTCAAAGGAATAATATTCCGGAGCACTGCAGAGCCAAAGGCTGCCCTCCCTCTGGATATCAGGATCCAGCTTGTAGTGTGAAATGAAGGTATGAGAAGAGGCCCAAGTAGCCGCCGAACAGATGTCATCTAAGGGAACTCTTGACCAAAATGCTGCAGAGGCAGCCATAGGACGGGTAGAGTGAGCATGAACCCCCAAGGGTTCTGGCCGACCGGAAGCTTTATACGCGTGCAAGATGCAGTGGGATATCCATCTAGCTAAAGTGACTTTCTTAACTGGCTTGCCTAAAGGTGGCTTAGCGAAGGAAACGAAAAGTTGCTCCGATATGCGAGAAGCAGCTGTCCTGTGCAAATAAAATCTCAATTGTCTATGCACATCTAACAAGTGCAGTCTGTATTCCCCTTTGTTCTGAAAGTTGGGGAGGAAAACAGGCAAATTGATGGCTTGATTATTATTGGCCTCGGAAGCCACTTTAGGCAAGAAGGAAGGATTAGTCCTGAGAGATACTCTGTCCTTATGGAAGACCAGATACGGGGGGTTTGTACAAAGGGCCTGAAGCTCAGATACCCTTCTAGCTGAAGTAATTGCAATCAAGAAGGCAGTTTTCCAAGATAAGAATTTTAAGTCAACAGAGGCTGCAGGTTCAAAAGGTGGGCCAGTTAGAGCCTGAAGAACTAAGGTTAGGTCCAATGGAGGAACCGCATTCTTGACAGGAGGTCTTAACAGAAAGGTGCCCTTCAAGAAGGTCTTGCATATCTTAGAGGAAGCCAAGGGTCCAAGGTTGTCCCCGATGTGGAAATGAGAAATAGCCGCCATCTGAACCTTCACAGTAGAAGAACTGGCCCCTTGATGAAAATGTGGGACAGAAATTCAAGAACTGCTGGAATGGGAGCCGTAAAAGGGTCCAAATCCCCATGTCTGGCCCAGATGGAAAAACACTTCCATTTACTGTTGTAGATCTTCCTGGTAGAGGGCTTATGTGCCACTACCAGGATAGATTTTACGGGAGATGAGATACCGGGAGTCCTAGCCACTAATGGAACTGGATCAACCAAGCCGTAAGCTTGAGGTCGTCCAGATTCAGAGTCTGCAATCCCGAAGGATGAGAAATCAGATCCGGAATGGGATCCAAGACCCAAGGAGGAGCTATGATGCGAGACGGTAGATACAAGAACCAGATATGACAAGGCCAGAATGAGGCTATGAGGATCAGTTTGCTCCCCAACCGACAAGCTTTCTGTATAAATTTTGTCATTAGCGGGAGAGGAGGATAAGCATAAAGAAGACCGGGTGGCCAAGCATAAACTAGAGCGTCTCTGCGGCTCTCCCCCGGTGGGGGAATTAGAGCGAAGAATTTGCACTTTGCATTTGAGAGAGACGCAAAGACATCGTAGCAAGGCTGACCCCATCTGAGGAAGATCTGTTTCGTTACTAAGGGGTTTAGAGGCCACTCGTAAGTTGTGAGGATAGATCAACTAAGCTTATCCGCCAGAATGTTGGACCGACCCGGAATGTGCGTTGCTATCAGAAAACGGTTGGTGGAAAATCGCCCATTCCCAAACTCTCATGACCTCTCAACAAAGAGTAAGACCTGGTTCCTCCCTGTTTGTTGATGTACCAGACCACCGCCACATTGTCTGATATCTATCCCAGCAGAGTGTAGCCTCCCTGACATCTCAGATGCCCAGGTGAGAGCCGCCCTCTCCAAAGCTAAAAACACAGCATCAATGGGACCAGATGGTGTCCCATGTTGTGTGCTACATGAACTCCAAGAGGAACTAAACCCGCACATAAGGCTGCTGTTTAATCTTTGCCTTACTACAGGATACATACCCAAAGAATGGCATACAGCAACAGTGGTCCCACTCTACAAAGGAGGTGCTTCTACGGACCCTGGAAATTACCGCCCCATAAGTTTGACGAGCCTGGTCTGCAAAGCTATGGAGAGGACACATAAACAAAGACATCGGGGACCTACAGACACTGGATCCCACCCAATTCGGCGTGGTCAAGGGCAGATCCTGCCTTCTGAACCTGGTCGACTTTTTTGAAACGGTCACTAAGGCCATCGATGAGGGTAAAGCAGTTCACACAGCCTACCTTGATATTGCAAAAGCCTTCAACACAATACCCCAACTAAGGCATCATAGACAAGCTCACCAGCTTAAATGTAAACCCATATGTCATAAGATGGGTTGCAAACTGGCTCAAGGACAGAACCCACAAGGTCAGAATTGCTGGAGCCATGTCAGACTCTAAGCCAGTCACAAGCGGTGTCCCACAGGGCTCGGTCCTGGGACCTCTCTTGTTCAGCATTTATTTTTCCAAGGTGCAAGCAAACATAGGAGGATTGTGGCTGACAAAGTTCGCAGATGACTGCAAACTGGGTGCCATAACTGATACTCCAGCGGACACAAGCATCCTTCAGAAAAGCCTCATAGAAACGGATAACTGGTGCCAGAGCCATGGCCTTAAACTGAACGCCAAAAAATATATAGTCATACCTTTTGGGAAAAACAAAGTACCCACAAATGACCACATAGGTGGTAATCCATTAAGTACGGAAGAAGTAATCGGGGACCCAAGTTGACAGTAACCTCGCATTTGACACTCACATTGCCAAGGTGGTTAGGAAGACCTTCTATATTACCCCACCTTATCATGAAAGGATTCACATCTAGATCAAGAGAGGTCATTGTGCCCCTATACTCTTCCCTTATCAGGCCCATAATTGAGTACAATGCCCCATTTGGGATGTACCTTACCAGACACCTGCAGCAGTTAGAAAGACCCCAAAAGTACCTCACCAAGAGGATCAAGGGTCTCAAACATATGTCATATGCTGCCCGGCTGAAGAAACTCCAGCTCTATTCAGTCGCATACCGCCTACTCAGAGGCGATCTATGCCTGACGTACAAGGCTATGTCCAATCCAGAATTAATGGACATGCTCCACCTCAGAAAATCCAAATCCACCAGAGCCATGACAGCGAGAGATTTGAACCTCAACACACAAATAAATAGGACGTGCTGGAGGGACAGATTCATAACCCAGAGGCTCCCTACACTCTGGAACAGAATCCCAGTCCATGTTAGGCAGAGCCCCTCACTGACTCTCTTCAAGAGAAATCTTGACGAGTGGATGGGAGATTGTAGGTTTACCCCGGGGGTCATCTCTGTGTCACTACTAGACAGAGGCACAGTAAACTAAACCCTAAATGGGCACAGTATTCTCATTCCAAGGGGTGGCGAAAGCCACACACACTCTGGCTAGGCTTATAAATACCCTAGGGCAGATAGCCTAGTATGAACTTATGAACCTAATAGTCCCCGGAGGAAGAAGGTCCTGAAGAGCTTGCAACGCTAAAAGCACCGCCCTCATTTCCAGAACACTGATATGCAGAACGGTCTCTATAGGGGTCCACGTGTCTTGGACGGTTCTGCCCAGGCAATGCCCCCCACCCCAGGCGAGAAGCGTCCGTGGTCACTGTGGTTTGGGGTTGAGGCATCACAAATGGTCTCCCTTCCCGAAGCTCTTGGGAATGAAGCCAACAAAGAAGGGAGTCCCTGCAAACCCTGCTGAGGGGAATCTGTGAATCCAATGGATGTAGAAGGAGGGACCATTGGACCTGAAAGGTCCATAGAAGAACTCTCATGTGCAAACGGGCAAGAGGTGAAAGGCTGATGGCTGCCGCCTTGGATCCTAGGGCTCTCAGGACTAATTCCGCGGGTGGGGCTGGGAACTGTAGAAGTGCTACTACATGAAGTGATAAAGTGCAGAGCCTGTCCGCTGTCAGAAAGGCCTTGCACTGAAGTGTGTCTATTCTGGCCCCTATGAAATCCAGAACCTGAACAGGATGAATAGGCGACTTCCTGAAATTTATGGTAATGCCTAGGTGACGGGCCAAGAGTAAAAATTAATCCCTGGCAGAACACAGTAGATACCTGGTGGGGGCGGTGAGGAGCCAGTCATCCGGGTACGGAAAGACCTGTATTCCATGAAGTCTCAGGTGGGCCGCCACAACTGCCATGACCTTGGTGAACACCCTGGGGGCTGTGGTGAGGCCGAACGGGAGGACCCTGAACTGGTGACTGGCCCCCAGCCGAAAGCGGAGAAACCTCCTGGATCGCCTGTCCATGCGAATGTGGTAGTACGCATCCTTGAGGTTCAAAGTTGACAGGTCGAGAATTGGTCTCAAGTCCCCAGTCTTTTTTGGCACCAAAAAAAATCCTGGAGTAATTGCCCGACCCAGATTGTCTTGAGGGGACATGCTGGATGGCCTTTTTTTTCTAGCAATTTCTTTATTTCTGAAGCTGCAGCCTCCCTCTGACTGGGTGGGACATCAGGGAGGCGCTTCCCTAGAGGGGGAAGATTCATGAAGGGGATAGAGTAACCTCTGGATATTATTCGGAGCACCCAGCGATCTGTAGTAATGGACTCCCAACTTGCTAGATGTTCCGAAAAACGCCCCCCCCCCCCCGACTGCCTCAAGAGAGGAGCAGTCGGGCAACCCCTCAGGGTTACTGTGTGGGTAGGTCGGAGAAGGGTTATCTCGACCCGAAATTCTTTGGCCCCCCCTCTGCCTCTGGGCTGGCGTCCACCTTGTCCTCCCCTGCCTGAAGGACAAAGGGTCTGGAGCGGAACGGGACTGCTGAGACTTCTGGAACCACATCTTCTTTTGTCCTCTCTGGATCCTTGAGAAGGGCCTTTGAGGAGCCGAGAAGCGGATTCAGACAGCAGACAGCGTCTTCCAGTCTTTCTCGCTCTGGAGTAGCATATCGCAGACGGTCTTGCCGAACAGCGTAGAACCGTCAAAGAGCGTTCGCGAAGGACACCTTGAAGGGGTTCCGCAAAGTCGGAGCCAGGCGTGATGCTGCAAGGCTACCCCTGCTCCGCTGGCTCTAGCCTCCCCCTCCGTGACATGGAAGAGAACCCGCATAGAAGTGTTAGATATCGATTTTAGAGTGGCCATGCGAGCCGAGAAAGTTCATTTGTCCTCGGCCGCCACGGACTCCGGGGGAGACTCAGGGTACTCATCAGATCTCGTTGAAGCCTAATGACGTGTGCCAGGTAATTCAGTGCCTTATAGAAAAGGTGGCTGAAGCAAACATCCGCTTTCCAATGCGGTACATCGTCAGAGACTCCTTGTCAGGAGGATGGACCGAGGAACTTTCTTGCGCCAGTTCCTTCTTGGTGGCAGCCACCACCACCATGGTATCTACCGGGGGACCTTTATTCCACGCCAGCTTGTCTGCAGGGGGGACTAAGGATTTTATCCGGTCTCCTAGGGATTGGCTCCACAGTGTCCGGCTCCTTCCATGCCCTAGTAGTAATCAGGTCTACCAGGGGGTCAGCCGGAGGGGACACCCAAGAGGTAGACAGGCCTGCGTCAAACGCCTCCCGAAACATAGACTCATCCGAAGGTTTCTGAGCTGACCACCCCCCTCTAATGCGCAGCATCTCCATAATGTCTCCAAAGGAGACGTCCTCAGGGGGTGACCTGGGGGAGCCTTCCCCTAAGTCCTTGTCCTCCGTGAGGGACTCGGGGGAGTCCAAGTACCTCCTTTTACACTTCTGAGAGGGACCTCCTCGGCAGGACTGTCCGCGGAGGGCTCACCAATGGGGTCATGTTCCTCTACAGGAACTAGCTGGGGTGCAGACGCAGGCTGTCCCTGGGGCCGGACAATGGAAGACGGGCCCATATATGAGGGAATGAAGGGTGGATCCGTAGCATGAACCGGGGACCTCGAACTCTTCAACAGCACCCTCTCCACCACGTCGAAGGTGAATCACTCTCCCCGGGCTCCAAGAACAGTTCCCCTCGGCTCCGACATGAGGACCGGCGCCAGATCGGACCCGAAAGGGACGTGTGCTCAGACCGCAACGGAGCCGAACACACACTCACCCCTGTGGACCCGAAATTCTGGTCTGAAAGATGACCCGATAAACTCGACGGTAAGGCCAGCAAAGTAGCAACTACTATCGGCGCTGACTCCCCGGCTCAGAGACTACTCCGATCAGACGGCTCCGAAACCAGATAGTGGATCGGAGAAGGAGCGATGGGTGCTAAGAAAGGGGCTGAGCTCCCCCCAGGAGGGGGGGGGGGAGGAGGCAAGAGCACTCCCATCTGCATCTGGGCCTGCAGGAATAGACGCATCATCTGGTCATTATCCGCGTCAGAAAGACTCCTAGTAGACCTAGAAGTCGTCACCGAGGCAGGCCGGGAAGGCCGCCTAGACAACCTCGAGGGTGACCGGGACTCCTCCTCTGGCTCTGGAGAGAAGCATGGAGAAAGGAGCCGAGAGGGGGGAGACCTGGAACCCCTCACGGGGGAACAGATTAGTTTAGCCGGTGGGGTCGAAGGGGCTGAGTCGGCCCGCCGCTTGTGACTTTTGTGCCGATCTCTGCCCTCTTTCTCCCTCTCACTATGCCTCTTCTCTCTCTTAGCCCTCTTTTCCCCTCTCACTATGCCTCTTCTCTCTCTCAGAAGAGTCCCCCTCTCCCAGGGAAACAGCGGGAGGTTGAGTCCCAGCCAGGGAAGGGGGAGCTGAAGGCTGGACAGTCGCAGCCACGACTGGTGCCACCGAGGGGGGAGAAGAGGGAGAAGAATCCGCGGGCAAGAGTCCCACCAGGATTAGCTTGTTCCTCCTGTCTCTCAGAGCCCGGGGGGTTAAAGGCCGCGCAAATCTGGCAGCCCGATGTTAAATGAGCTACCCCCAGGCAAAGAACGCACTGAGGGTGGCCATCCACTGGGGATAGCTTATGACCACACTCAGCGCATTTTGAAAAAAATAGCCTTAGGGCCCTCAGCCATGACACTCATGCACACACCCCAACACACACAGTAAGGGGAAGGGGAACACACTAAATTTCAATTAAAAATAACCAAAACTGATTTAACTTAACTAAGGGTCTGAAACACACACACACACAAAAAGCTCTACAAATTTAACGGAAAACTTAGAATTTTTCCCAACTTACTCTCACCTAAACATCCAAGAGCTCGTCACTCGTGCTTCAGGAAGCCGCAGCAAACGAGATCTGAGGACTGGAGGGAGGTAGCAGGGTATTATGGGTAAGGGGGAGGAGCTGAGAGCTCGGATCTTTAGCTTGGAAAGCTGCCGGCTCGGATCCAGGTCGGATCCGAAACCCACAAGTTGCTGATCAAATGAAGTTGACTACTTCAGATCATTTGTCTACCGGGAAAGTCCGACTTGGAACAAAGCCAATTTTCAGCAGAGGCCCAGGGAGAAATGCTCAAGACACGTGTCTTTGTAATGTGGGAGGAAACCAGAGTACCAGGAAAAATCCCACATGAACGCAGGGACGACACACAGACTCCGCACAGAAGGCACTCCAGCCAAGAATCGAACCAGATAACCTCTTGCTGCGAGGCGACTCTTACTAAAACATACAAATCCTTCTTCCACCGATCCCACTCCCACATTCCCCCACCACCCCTTCTCGCTGAAACCTGTCACCACTGTATATTATCAGATCACTTCTCTCTCTACACAAACCATGCTCACCATCTGTGGACAACTTACCCCCTTACATTTCTCAAAATTGCTGTCGATACAATTGCCTACCCAGTCTCCATACTTAAACGATCCAGTCTTTAAAACACTGTGGCCAACATTTGGAAGAAATTCTATTTTATTCCTCTCTACAAAGGAGGAAACTCCACAGACCCCTCCAACTATTGCCCCCTTGCCATCCTATCTCCCCTCTCCAAAACAATGGAAAAATGTATGTATAAAAACAAATCCCTGAACACCTGTTACAAGACAAACCTCTCATCTCCTACTCAACATGGTTTTCATCCCTATCACAGCACTGCCACCACTTTCATTACTTTTACACACACCATTGCCAAAGCTCGCAATGAAAAACTAGTTTCTAGTCTCTTCCTCAATTTATCCAAAGTTTTCAACACAGTCTCCCACAATCTGCTTTTAGCTAAACTTAAATACCTTAAATCTTTCACATTCTACTGTACTATGGTTCACCAGCTACCTCACTGACAACCATTTGACATACTGGAGTCTGCCTCCTCTCCTTTCCTTCCTGTACATACTGGTATACCCCAAGATTCAATACTAGGCCCCCTCCTCTTTAACATCTCTACAAATCTTCTCACTGCTTGCCCCCACTCCTCTCTTATCCAGTATGGAGATGATTCCACTATAATATCCTGATCAGACAATCTTCCCCACCTACTGTCCCTTATCCAAGACTCACTTCTGTCTGTTGAAAAATGGCTAACCAGCAATGAACTTTTAAATTAATGATAAAAAAACAAAAACTTTTTTCTCCCTGAATCTCTACAATACTGTAAAATGTCTTCTCAAAATCACATTTCTCAACTATACTTCTATCTCTGCCAAAACCTACACCAAACTCCTGGTGGTGTTATTGATGACCAACTTAAGTTTGACATCCACATCCTATAGGGAATCAAAAATGCACCAAACGGGGGGGGGGGGGGGGGGTGGAGCCTGGATAGCCAACTGTCAGCAGCATTATTGTGAGCTCAAACTACACAAAATTACAGGAAATTCAATTACCTAATTTCTTTGAAAAAAGACAAAATGAGAAGTTATGTGCCTACCATAACGTTCCATGTTAGTTGTCTTCTCTTGCCTTCTTTCTTGCTTGATGGGTTCGGAGCCGATCCTCGGCTCCGACTCGGCATTTGCTAAGCTCGAGAGTCGCTTTTACCAGCTCGAGGCAGTCCCCTATCCCATGATGCAAGGCGGTAAGTACCCAGATCTCGTTTGGTACCTATAGGTAAAACACCTAGCACAAAAAACTTTCCACAGAGGAAAGAAAGCAATTACCCTAAGGAAGGGCTGAATGGGAACCAGATAACCAACTGGTGCCTAAAGAAGCAATCTCTAAACAAGGGAGATCAAGGTCTGTTCAGGCAAGGGGGCAGGAGGGAGGGTCGCAAGAAAGAAGGCGAGAGAAGACAACTAACATGGAACGTTATGGTAGGTACATAACTTCTCAATGTTAAGTTGTCAATCTCGCCTTCATTCTTGCTTGATGGGACCGCGTCCCTAGCACCTCTACCCTGGGTGGCTCAATGGAACAGACTCTTGAGAACCGTAGAACCAAAACTGGCTCTTTCCTTGGGGCCAAATCCAATTTGTAGTGAGAAACAAAGGTATGAGGAGTGGCCCAAGTGGCTGCTGCACAAATGGTGTCTATAGGGAGTCTAGCCTGAAAGGCTGTGGAAGTGGCTAAACTTCTGGTGGAATGCGCTTTTGGTTTTGAGCACAGCTGTTTGCCCCTGAGTTGATAGATTTCGGAGATGGTGGACGAAAGCCATCTAGATAAGGTCACTTTGGAAACAGGAAGGCCTTTCTTATTTACAGCATAAGAAAGAAAGAGCTGATCGGATTTCCAGAATTGTTTTGTTCTGTCCAAATATCTGAGTTGGCGGTGAACATCAAGATAATGTAATTTTTGTTCCGATCTGTTGGAGTAATTAGGGAAAAATACAGGGAGATCAATAGATATTTGTTTTCGAAGCCACCTTGGGCAAAAAGGATGGATTAGTTCTCAAGGATACCCTGTCCTTGTGGAAGACCAAATAAGTGGGACGAACAGAGAGGGCATGAAGTTCTGACACTCTCCTGGCCGAGGTAATAGCGACAAGGAAGAGTGTTTTCCATGAAAGAAACTTCAGTGAACATGAAACAGCTGGCTCGAAGGGAGGGAGAATTAAGGATGTCAGCACTAGATTTAGGTCCCATTGAGGAGGAGGACTCCTAACAGGAGGTTTAAGGAGAAAAATCCCTTTTAGAAAAGCTCTACAAAGCCTGTGGGACATAAAGTTGTGATCTGCAAACCCGACGTGAAAGTTCGAGATAGCAGCCAACTGAACTTTGACCGTGGAAGATGAAGAGCCCGAGTGAAAGATTTCCGCTAAAAAATCTAAAACTGCATGTACAGGGGCAGTAAAGGGATCTATATTCTTTGATCTTGCCCAAAAAGAGAAGCGTTTCCACTTGCTGGTATAAATCCTTCTAGTAGAGGATTTAAGGGAAGAAACTATGATATCCCTAACCGGGTTAGAAATCACAGGAAGCCTGGCTAAGGAAGGAAGTGGAGCAACCAAGCTGTGAGGTTGAGAGAAGGAATGGACCGATGCAGCTGACCAGATTGGTGGATCAGAAGGTCTGGCACTGGGTCCAGATGCCAAGGCTACACCAAGAGGTGACGATGGAGGAACGGAAACCAAATTTGTCGAGGGCAATAGGGGGCAATGAGAATCATTTTGGCTCTCAAAACGGTGGCTTTCTGGAGTACTTGTGGAATCAATGGAAAGGGAGGAAAGGCATAAAGAAGTCCCTGGGGCCAAACTTGGGTAAGAGCGTCTCTGGGGGGATGACCTGGCAGTGGGAAGAGAGAAGAAGAAGTCTGGGCATTTGCTGTTTTGGGGAGTAGCAAAAAGATCGCAACATGGGCGGCCCCATTCTAGAAAAATCTCCTCCGCTATAGATCGTTTGAGAGACCACTCGTGAGGCATGAGAATAGCTCTGCTCAATCTGTCCGCTAGAATGTTGGTTTTCCCAGGGATATGCGTTGCTACCAGAAACCGATGAGAGGAGATCGCCCATTGCCAAAGTCTGAGAGCTTCTCGACACAAGGGGTAGGACTTGGTTCCACCCTGCTTGTTGATATACCATACTACAGACAAGCTGTCTGTGTGAACTGCAATTGTTCCCAAGGGAAGAAAGTCGTTGAGGGCTTGCAACGTTAAAAGCACTGCTCTCATCTCTAGGACATTTATGTGCAGGTGGTATTCGGTTGCCACGTCCCATGAACCACCCTGCCCTGATAATAATCCCACCACCCGATCAGGGAGGCGTCCGTATTGACTGTGGCTACCGGGGCCGGGGATACAAAGGGCCTGCCCTGATGAATCTGGGGAGAAGAAATCCACCAGGATAGGTGGTTTTTGCAAGCTTGTGTAACCAGGATTTGGTGACGCATGGGAAGTTGTTGGTAAGACCACTGGGTGAACAACATCCATTGAAGGAGACGCATGTAAAAGCGGGCCAAGGGAAGAAGAGTAATGGCCGCTGCCATGAGGCCCAACATTTTCAGGACCAGTCTGTCTTGTACCTTTTTGCTGGCAAGGATGATCCGCACATGACTTTGGATATCTGAGATTCTTTGGTCTGTGAGGGTTGCTGACATCCAAACAGTGTCTAAATTTGCGCCTATGAAAGTAATAGACTGGCAGGGCAACAAGGAGGATTTTTCGTAGTTGATCGAAATTCCTAAATGAGTGCAGAGATTTAGGGTGTAATCCCTGGCTTGGAGAAGTTGATGCCTGGTGGTGGCTGAAAGGAGCCAGTCATCGAGATACGGAAACACCTGGAATCCTTGACGTCTCAGGTGAGCCGTAACCACTGCCATGCATTTGGTGAACACTCTGGGGGCTGTAGTGAGACCAAAGGGCAGGGCTCTGAATTGAAAATGACTGGACCCCAGCCGAAAGCGGAGAAACCTTCTGGACCGTCTGTGAATTTTTGTGATAGTACGCATCCTGAAGGTCTATTGAGCACATCCAGTTGTCTTTGCCCAGGAAGGGCAAAATTGCTTGAAGTGTGACCATTCGAAATCTCGTCTTTTTCACAGACCTGTTGAGTCTGCTGAGGTCCAATATTGGTCTCCAATCTCCCGTCTTTTTGGGGACCAAAAAGAACCTGGAGTAGATTCCGGGCTCTGAATGGTCTTTTGTAACTGGCTGAATGGCCCTTTTGTGTAGAAGCTTTAATACTTCTAACTTTGCGATTTCCCTTAGACCGGGTGGCACATCTGGAAGGGAATTTTTGAGAGTGAAGGGACTTTCCTCGAAAGGAATTTTGTAACCCTCGGATATGATCGACTGTACCCATCTGTCTTGTGAGAGGGAACGCCAGGCTTGTGGGTAAAGCGATAATCTTCCCCCGACTGCCTCCAAGGATGGACAGTCGGGCAACACCTCAGGAATGCTGGAAGGGCTTGTCAGAGAGAGACTTTCTGCTTCCCTGGTTTTGTGGACCCCCTCTACCCCTAGAGGCAGAGGGGGTAATAATAACAGACACCGCCCTAGAGGCAAACCGACCACGTGTATCCGGCGTGACTCCTTGGGATTTGCAGAACCACATCTTTCCACCCTTCTGCCCTTTGGGGTAAGGTCTAGAAGGGGTGGAAAAACGGACTCCTACGGCAGAAAGAGTCTTGCCGTCTTGCTCACACCTGGTCAATGCATCCTTCACTTGAGGACCAAACAAAGTTGACCCATCAAAGGGAGAGTTTGTGAAGGACGCCTTGAAGGGATCTGCAAATTTACAGAGCCGCATCCAGGATTGACGTCTCAGAGCCACTCCTGTACCTGCGGCTCTACTCGCTCCATCTGCTGCAATACGAAATCAGTCGCATGGAGGAGTTGGTTATGGAATTAAGGATTCCTAGCTGGGAAGCAATCTTGTCTTGTGCCCCCGGAGCTGCAGGATCCTGTACTACTTCACCTAGTTCTTTAAGGATGTCCCTTTGGAGTCTGGTGAAGTGACACAAATAATTCAGCGAACGCATAGCAAAGGTCGCTGAGGAGAACATCCGCTTACCATACCTGTCCATGGTCCTAGAATCCTTGTTAGGAGGATGGACTGGTACGGAAGGATCTGCAAGTTCCTTTTTAGTGGCGGCCGCCACCACCATGGCATCAACAGGGACACCTTTTGTAAGGAATTGCTGTTCGGAAGGGGCTGTAATAAATTTAGAAGGCCTCCTGGGAACTGGCTCTACGGAATCAGGAGAAGCCCAAGCCTTTCGAGCGATTACCTGCATAAGGGGGTCAAAAGGCGGAGACACCCAGGAGGTGGAGGGCCGAGAACCAAACGCCTCTAGGTATACCGACTCATCCTCGGAGGGATTAATGGAGGGCCAATTTCCCCTCTGTTTCAGGAGTTCTAGGAGGTCTGAAAAAGAGACATCCTCAGAGGGGGATCTTGGGGACCCCTCCGACTCATCTAAGTCGGTATCCGAAGTAGCAGACTCAGGGGAGTCCAGGTGCTTCCTCTTACAAGTCCTCTTGCGCGGAGGATCTCCTGACGGATCAGGAGAATCCTCGGAAGAGGGGGTTCCTCCCAATGGGGAGACCTGAGGCGGTGGATCTCTCGGTCCGGGAGCAAGAGAGCGGGAAGAGATATCAACAGGCACCGTAGAGGGAGGAGCTAAAGGAATAGACTGCTGACTGAGCCCAGGGGCCGGCATACTCCTCATCACCTCGAAAGCTCCCCTCCCAGGGAGGTCCGAGAGAACCCATTCCGAAAAACTGGGACTCCCGGGCCCACCGAAAGGGAAGGCTCCGAGGCAGATGTCGAAGCCGAACTCACCAAGGCCGAAGCTCCAAGGGGAAGAGCGGGGTCGGACAAGGGTCCGATGCCACTCACCCCCTCGGAGCAGACCAGGGAAGCCCGGCCATCGAATCCCTCCAAGGAAGGTCTCGAGGAGGAGATAAGAGTAGATGCTGAAGGTGCAGAAAGGGGGGGTATCTGGCCCTCAGCCATAGCAGTAACTATTCCCATAGACTCCAGCTCCAAACTCTGGGGTAGAGTCGAAGGAGGAACTCGAAGAGGGTGTAGACTAATAGTCGTTTGTTGAGACGGACTATGAAGCATTTGGGCTAGTGCCTGTGATTTTAACAATCTGCTTACCATCCTCTCTAAATCGTGGTCTGACAACCTGTGAGGGTGTGGACTAATAGTCGTCTGTTGAGACGGACTATGAAGCATTTGGGCTAGTGCCTGTGATTTTAACAATCTGCTTACCATCCTCTCTAAATCGTGGTCTGACAACCTGGAAGACCTAGATGATCGGCTCCGATGGCTCCGCTCCGAAAGAAGAGGTGAGGCCGGAGCCGACAGTATCGGTTCCAAAGAGGGAGACCTGGACCTCTTCCTCGAGGGAACCACTGGAGCCGAAGACCCCACGGATCCAGACGGAGCCGATAACTTTTCGGCTCCGAGTGTAGGTCCAGATGTATCGGCTCCAGCCGGAGCAGATACAGGCAAGGAAACAATGGTGTCGGAGCCGGTCTGCGTCGACACCGAAGCCTGAGCCACATGGTGGTCGGAGCCAGTTGGAGCCGACACCAAGGTGACAGTAACAGTATCGGCACCGATAGCCATCGGTGCCGAGGATTTAGTCAAGTTAGGATCGGCTCCAGCCGGAGCCGATCTCTACTCCAAAAGAGTCGAAGCCAAGGCCGAAGGCTTAGTAACTGAAGCCTGGGCCTTGGTAGTCTTAGAAGGCTTGCCCGGAGCCGATTTGGCCGGGGAGCCCTCCGGTTTAAGGAGACCCCTTAAAATAAGTTTATTTCTCCTTTCCTGCAGGACTCTCTGGCTAAAAGAGTGACAAATTGCACAGGAGTCCTGCAGGTGGAGAGGTCCCAGGCAGTATAAACAAGAAGTGTGACCGTCTGTCAGAGACATCTTCTGACAGCACGAGTCACACTTCTTGAAGCCTGAGACCCTCTGTTCTTTAGACATAGTCCAAACAAACTACAAACACAGACCCGAATCAGACAAACTAAAGTTAAAGTATGTGAAGAAAAAACTCACACACACACACCCTGACGGGGGGGGGGGGGAATAAGCCTGACTAAAAGGTAAAGAAGGAAAATTAAAGTTAGTCAGAAAAAGCCTGACAACTATCTAGAAATGATAGAAATCTATAGAAAAGAGAAAATTTCTCTGATTGGGGCTAAAAATTTAGTAATAATAAACACTTACCAGGAGCTGGTAAAAGGAGGACCTCATCAGCGAAGCGGCAAACGAGATCTGGGTACTTACCGCCTTGCATCATGGGATAGGGGGCTGCCTCGAGCTGGTAAAAGTGACTCTCGAGCTTAGCAAGTGCCGAGTCGGAGCCGAACCCATCAAGCAAGAATGAAGGCGAGATTGACAACTTATCTGTTATTAAACTACTAAAGATATACCAACTTTGAGGATTATACCTAAAAATTTTCCAGTCAAAATATTCTGGAGAAAATACATCATTGAGGAAATGAGCAACAAAGAATTCTGACACACTACTGAAGAAGGATATACAACAGAGGTCCTCCACTCTTCAGGATCTCTTCTTAAAGATGGACAAATTTACAGACAAACTCGAAAGTCTTAGAGAGCACTGTCAAAATCAAACTGACATCCTAAAAGAGAATATTCAACAACAATCTTAATTAATATACATTGAAACATCACTTACTGATATCGGTGGAAGGCTCAAGGAAGAAGAAACTCGGGTTGAATTTCTTATCCAACAAAATAAATTGGTTAACCAGCAAAATCTATGATCTGGAAAACAGAGAAAGAAGAACTAATATAAGGATTTTTGGTTTTCCTGAAAAGGCTGAGGGTGAGAACATTTTGTTCTTTTTTTTTTTTTTCCAATTTCCTTTTTTCAAATAACAACAATACAATAACTCAAAAACACAAATAAACAATATAAATATCTAAAGAAAACAGACAACAATCTCATTCTGAGAAAATTATATATATATATATATATATATATATATATATATATATATATATATATATACATACATACACACACACACACACACACACACACACACACACACACACACACACACACACACACACACACACACACACACAGACACACACAATATATACAGAATAAGTCACTACATCAAGTAAAGTATGAGAATTCTTATGTTCATTTGGTCTCAAAGAATGGGGATAGTCTATATATAGAGTAAAAAATAGAAATTTAACCATTTATTTGTATGTTTAGGGAAAATATCTAGTTACACATATACTAAAAAAAGGGAGAAGATGCAAGGAAGACTGGTTATACTACATTCATTTCTTATTTAAAGGTTAGCTTTTCAAGACAATTTGTAGACAAATTTGATTTGTCAAGAATTATATCTAGCAAATAACCCTAATATTTTTGGTAATAGCATTTGTTTTTTGTTTTTGAATAAATTAATTTATGAGCTGAGATATATTTGATAGCAAGATTGCTAAAATTTTCCCATGTAATTGGTGACATGACATTCCAATTCTTTGTAATAAAGAATTTAATAAGGGCACACATCGTAATAAAGACATGTTTTGATATTTTTGGGAGTTGATTGATATTAATGTACAATATAGCTGTCTCCCAAGTAGGGGTTGATTTTTCATATCCCATCTTCTCTAATCTTACTCTCAAGGAACATCATAAGTTGTGTATCTTAGTACAGTTCCACATGTAAAATATCAGCTGTTTGATCCGGACAATGGGGACATATAGGCGAAAAGTTAGGATTGAATTTATTTAATTTAGATAAGGTATAACATAGATTGTTATTTACCAAAATTTGTGTATATAACAGCTTCTTGAAAGGAATGAATTTGATTGTATTTTCAATGGCTAGTTTCTTATTTTCTTCAGTCAGTGACTGATTTTTTTTCGTTTGCCAATAGTTTGAAAATAAAGAATTCTGATGTTTTGCACTCATTACAATTTTATAAGTCCTAGAAATTGGTTTCCCTTTAATCGCAAGATTTTTCAAGTATTAATTTAACTAAATCTATGTTCTGTAAGTCAGTGCGTATTTGTGAGAATTTAGCACTTATAAGATGATGAAGTTGGTTAAGGATAACACTATACTTGCCCCGTGTTAAGAGTCTTTCCATTGGTACATATCCCATATTGTGTAGTCTTTTATCAGGGGATAGTTTGTTAGATTTACTGGTTTATTATTTATTAGTAAATTAGGATTTAGGTGTAATGGTTGTATAAGGGCAAAAGCGTCAGCTAATTGCAATGATTTAAATAGTTTGTGTTGTAAGAATCATGTTTTTAATTAATGGGTGTAAATTCTTTGTGTATATGCTAGCCTGGTTTAAATTCAAGAATGGCAAGGATTTGATATTACAGCCAAGGGATTTCAACTGTTCATACCAGATTTTGGTCCACTGGGGTGTCCAAGTATTTATACACGAGTCACAGTTTATTTGTATTAGTCTGTATACAGTAATTATACTATAGTAAAGCTTAAAATCAGGTAACCCCAATCCCCCCTTAAATTTGGCGAGTACAAGTTTTGCATATTTAATTCTGGTAGATTTGGGATACCATAAGAATCTTGATATAGCTTTTTCCATGGCAAGGAAGAAGTTTTGGGGAATATTTGAAAAGGTAGCATTTAATTAAAAGAGTATTCTTGGTAGAAAATTCATCTTGACAACACAAGCTTTTGACAGTAGAGTCATTAATGTTCTTCCATCTATCCATATTGTTTTGAATACTAGTTCATGTAGTTAGTAGGTTATTGTTTATAATATCTTTGAAGTCTGAAGGAAATATTATTCCTAGATATTTTATCTGGTAGTTTATTTTGATCTCACTCATAGGAAAGTACAATTCTTTATGCCCTACAGGATTGAGGGAAAATATGTGTGACTTGTTTAAATTTAAATTACAATTTGAAACTACCGAGAACTCATCAATAACCAAGTATTTTTGGGAGGTCAGTAGTGGGGAGTTGGAAGTATATATTTAAGTCATCAGCAAAGGTAGAGTATATAAGATTTGTATTGTGGATTCTGGGAATATGATGAAAGTTTTTTTGTGAAATAAACAGAAGGAGGGGTTCTAGATAAAGACTAAATAGGTATGGCGAAAGAGGACATCCTTGTCTTGTACCATTGGATAAGAGTATAGGATTAGTTATAACTTTATTTACCTGTATAGTGGTAGAAGCTTTCCGATACAGAACCTGGATCATTTTAATGAATTCTTGAGGAAAACCATATAAAGGCAGTATATTAAAGAGAAAGTGTAAGTTTACTCTATCAAAAGCTTTAGTTGCATCTACTGTAAGGGCATATCTGGGGCATTTATCCCTATTAAGTAGTCTTACAATGGTATCTAAAAGGAGGGTGTTATCACTTGTTTGCCTGTTTGTCATAAAGCCCATTTGTTGTTGGGAAATAATAGAGGAGAGTATATTCTTAAGTCTATTTGCTATAACATGGGCTAATATCTTAAGATCAGTGTTTATGAGGGCTATTAGTCTATAATTTGCTCGATCTGTTGGGTCAGAATGCGGTTTAGGAATCAACAGTCTTGGAGTTAAAGTATTTGTCTGTTATACCATATTGTATTATATAGTTGAAAATTTTTAATAACACTTTGGAGATCGGATTTTTATAAGCTATTCATGGAACCTGTGTGTATCCATCAGGCCCAGGGGATTTACCTAATTTTAGTTTATTGCAGCTTTTATCTCTTTTAAATGTAACCATTATTTTAAGAGTTTCCTTTGATCTTCTGGAATTTGTGGAACGTTTATATTATGTATAAAATCCTCAAATCTGTCTGTAGATGATAAGGGTATATTGTATAATTTCTTATAAATATCTTCAAAAGCGTCCACTATATCTTGATCTTTATATTTTACCTGTCCTTCATATTTTATTTATTTGATCCTAGGAGGTCCACTTTTTATGTTAATTAGTCTAGCTATGTATTTTGATGGTGTTTGAGCCCATTCTGAATATTGATATATTGACTTTAATTCTAAGGAGGAGATATTTTCTAAACAGTGTTTGTGTAATTGTTTTTGCCAATCAATTATTTTTTCCTCAAGTTCTTTAGAATATTTTGAAGTTTTAGTTCAGCAGTGTTTTGACACTCTAGTTCATTCTTTTGAGCCATGCAGATTTTTGAATAATAATACCCCTGATGACCACCTTGGTAGCCGCCCATTGTATGTCATATGGAATTTGATCGGATATAAAATCATTTTGAAGTTGGGCTAGCACATTCTGAATTTCTTGTGTAGTTTCTTGGTTTTGTATCATTTTAGGATTCAACGTTCAGGTATTGAAATAGGAAATATTTTGTTTATGAGCTTGAAAGTTTTAATTTTGGAATGATCTGAAAGAGTTCTAGGTGATACAGCATAATTTAATTTGTTAGAAAGAAAAACAAGGGAAATTAGAAAAGCACCTATCCTGGTCCAAGTTTTATGAGTGGCTGAAAAGAAAGTAAATCTTGATATTGTTTTATCATACTGAAATTTAACATAAGGAGAACATTTTATTCTTAAATACTTGGCTCCCAGAATTTAAAGGAAGGCTTATATAATGGTATTGAGAGAGCCCACAGGGCAATACGGTAACCAATGCCTTCCTCAGCTTCTGCTTCTCCCAGGTCCATAGTTGTCAAATTTCTATCATACCTGAACAAAGATCTTATTCTCAAGTCAGTGTGGAGGAAAAGCTCATTAACCTATAAGCAGCACCAGATAATATTTGGCAATGAGTATTCTTCAAGAGTTCTAGACCAAAGGAAGAAAGCCTGGTCTTTAGTAAGATTGTCAAAACAAAATAAAACCCATCTCATATACCCGCAAAAATCAGAATTGTTATTTAAATGACTTAAAAACAAACACCATAGAAGAAACCATCTCCTTCATCAAAAACAATATAATCCCCATTCCTGAAAATATGGACTAAACAAGTTCTTCCATATTAAAAAGATCTCCGGAGAAAGATAACTGGTCGGAAATGGGGGAAAAAAACAGAAAACTGAGCTTAAAAGTTATACTACTTCCAAATCTCTCAAAGTATCTACTAAATCTTGAGTTTTAATCTTCTGAACAAAAAGAAAAAAAGAAAAATGTATTCTCATACGTCTTTTTTACTTTATATGATTTTATTGACAGCTTGCTATATACATACAGTACTTAATTTCTAGATATCTGAATCTCTAAATATACATACATGGAGGGCTGTGTCTGTTGTGGTTGAGCTTTGTCCCACACTCACGCTTACTATTCATTTCACCAATTGTTAAGACTTTTAAGTAAATAACATTACCCTAGCATTGTGGTAATGATTTGCTCCACTATTTACATGATATAAAAACTATAATTGTTTTTGTAACAATGCTTTTAAGTTAATTGACTAATTTGTTTTCTCTGCGATTTTTCAAGATTCATGCCCATTGTTGATATGGGGCACAGAATATATAAAGAAAAAACAAATACATTTTGTATTTTAACGGTTCCCATGATCGAAATATCCTCACACACACTTTTCACATCTCAAGCCCATGCACATAGCCTTTAAAGGACCACTACGGGCAAATGATGAAGAAAACATATTTTTTTATCTTGGCATGATTTACTACACCTCCCAAAGCTGCCTTCAGCAAAATAAGTACTCCTTCCTAATTTTTTTTTGTTTTTATTCTGGTCTGCCCTCATGGGGGCAGACATGGTGATTCCTTTGGAAAGCTAAATCTCTCCTATAATGCAGACTGAGAGGACAAATAGCCCTACCATTTGTTGTCCTACTAGACTTCCATTCACTTACAATGGAACTCCTGAAAAAAAATGCCAAGTTTGAAAGTCTGCAGCTCATGTGTCATTGACTGGTATAGGTTCATAGGTTCATACTAGGCTATCTGCCCTAGGGCATTTATAAGCCTAGCCAGAGTGTGTGTGGCTTTCACCACCCCTTAGGATGAGAATACTATACCCCCATTAGTTTGCTGCGCCTCTGTCCAGCAGTGACACAGAGATGATTCCCGGGGTAAACCTACGATCTCCCATCCACTCGTCAAGATTTCTCTTGAACAGAGTCAGTGAGGGGCTCTGCCTCACATGGACTGGGATTCTGTTCCATAGTGTAGGGAGTCTCTGGGTGAGGAATCTGTCCCTCCAGCATGTCCTATTTATATCCGGGTTGAGGTTTAAGTCTCTTGCTCTCGTGGCTCTGGTGGATTTGGATTTTTTGAGGTGGAGCATGTCCATTAATTCCGGGTTGGACATGGCCTTGTATGTCAGGCACAGATCACCTCTGAGCAGACGGTATGTGACTGAATAGAGCTGGAGTTTCTTCAGTCGGGCAGCGTATGACATATGTTTGAGCCCCTTTATCCTTTTGGTGAGGAACTTTTGGGGTCTTTCCAACTGCTGCAGGTGTCGGGTAAGGTACATTCCAAATGGGGCGTTGTACTCAATCATTGGTCTGATAAGTGAAGAGTACAGGGGTACAATGACCTCTCCTGATCTGGATGTGAATCCCTTCATGATCAGGTGGGCAATGTAGAAGGTCTTCCTAACCACTTTGGCAATGTGAGTGTCAAAAGAGAGGTTACTGTCAACTTGGGTCCCCAGGTCCCTGATAACTTTTTCCGTGTTTAATGGATTACCACCTATGTGGTAATTAGGGGTTACCTTGTTTTTCCCAAAGGGTATGACTATATATTTTTTGGCATTTAGCTTAAGGCCATGGCTCTGGCACCAGTTATCCATTTCTACGAGACCTCTCTGGAGGATGTCTGTGTCTGATGGAGTGTCAATTATGGTGCCCAGTTTGCAGTCACCTGCAAATTTTGTCAGCCACAATCCCCCTATGTTTGCCTGCACTTCAGAAAAATAAATGCCGAACAAGAGGGGGCCCAGGACTGAGCCCTGTGGGACACCACTCCTGACCAGCTTAGAGTCTGACATGGCACCAGCAACTCTAACCCTGTGGGGTCTGTCCTTGAGCCAGTTTGCAACCCATCTTGTGACATATGGGTTTACATCTAAGCTGGTGAGCTTTTCTATGATGCCCTAGTGGGGTATTGTGTCGAACGCTTTTGCTACGTCAAGGTAGGCTGTGTGAACTGCCTTACCCTCATCAATGGCCTTAGTGACTGTTTCGAAAAAGTCAACCAAGTTCAAGAGACAGGATCTGCCCTTGACAAAGCCAAATTGGGTAGGATCCAGTGTCTGTAGGTCCCCAATGTCTTTATTTATGAGTTCCATTATGATCCTCTCCATAGCTTTGCAGACAAGGCTCGTCAAGCTTATGAGGCGGTAGTTTCCAGAGTCCGTAGAAGCACCGCCTTTGTGGAGTGGGACCACAGTTGCAGTGCACCATTCTTTGGGTACGTTCCTGTAGTAAGGCTAAGATTAAACAGCAGCCTTATGTGCGAGTTTAGTTCCTCATTGAGTTCGTGTAGCACACAGCCGGGGACACCGTCCGGTCCCATTGATGCTGTGTTTTTTGCTTTAGAGAGAGCAGCTCTCACCTGGGCATCTGAGATGTTTGGGAGGCTAGACTCTGGTGGGATAGATATTTCTCCTTTTGGGGGGGAGGGAGGGGAGAAATTTGCACTGAACCTGTCTGCCAGTATGTTGGCAATGTCTGTGGGTTCAGTGATTTTTGTATCATTTTGGACTAATTATAAGCATATCTGGGAGTTTCCACCCAGGTTTCTAACATAGCTAAAAAAAGCCTTATGATTGTCTTTTGTGTCATTAGCGATTTTTCTCTCAAAGTTGGCCTTGGATGATTTTTTGAGTGATCGTAGTTTTTTGCTAGTAGTGATCAGAGATGCCTTCCCTTTTAGGGATTTTGCTCTGTCACGTAGTAGCTTTCTCCTCTTGTTGTAGAGTTTGTTTATGGCTGGGGTCCACCAGACCGGGCGCCTGCCTTTGGTGGAAAGGGTCTTGATTTTATTAGGGATTGCTTGATCCATACATTCCTGGAGGTGCTCGTAGAAGGCATTTGTAAGGGTTTCAGCAGCGTGGGTTGTGGTTTCCACTGGCTCGGGGGCCTTGAAGGATACCACTTCAGTCTTAAGAAGTGTGAAGTTTGCTTTTGAGAAGTTCTTCACTGTGGTCTTTTTTGCTGGGGTTGGGGGCGGGATGTGGATCTCCAGTGAGATTAATTTATGGTCTGATCTCACCAATGAGGGATATATACTTCCAGTGTGGAGCATTTTGTCCCCATGTTTGTGATGATCAGGTCTAGTATATTTTCTCCTCTTGTGGGAATGGTGACTAGTTGTTCCATAGCATTTGAGTTTATGAACTCCAGGAACCTTTGGGCTAGGGTGTTGGGGCTTGAGTAATGTTCCCAGTCTATGTCTGGGTAGTTGAAGTCACCCAATATGATGGTGTTTGGAGAGACATTCATACTCTCCAGTGTCTTCAGGAAGGCTGTGTGGGTTTCCTGAGTTTGAGAGGGTGGTCTGTAGCATGCTACAACTGTAGGGCAGTTTTACCTATGGTTAATTGCACCTGGATGGTCTCCGATGCTTTGTGCATTGCCACTAACCTGGAGGTGTGGGTATCCTTTATGAATATGGATACTCCCCCTCCTTTTGTGGTTCGGTCCGGATTTTGGGGCCGGAACGCATGATATGAGGTATAACCTGATAGTGCTGGGGTGCTCTCAGGAGCCTTGAACCAGGTTTCAGTCACAGCACAGACATCGATGTTCTCCATACTGAGGAGGGCTTCGAGGGCGTGCATCTTGAGGTTTAGACTTCTGGCATTGAGCAGTATTACCCTTAGTTTTTCTCCATTTTTGTTTTCTAGGGCGGTAGGTTTATTATTTGAGCCTTGCCTAAAAAAGGCACTACGGGGGTGGCAAGAGCCTTTGCCAATATCCAGAAGCCCAGGGGTGACAGGTGCAAGCCATCCCTTGTCAAGCAGCGTGGCTTGTCAAGCATGTCATCCCAGGCAGACAGACATTGGATCCCCTTAGAATGACACCAGTAATTAAGCCAATTATTAAAGCTGATCATTTTGTCTCTGTATTGTGGCATCATTCTTGGTGAGGGTAGGATACTGGTCAGGGTCATACTGGCCTGGGCTACATAATCTGAGAGCTCCTCTAGGTCTCTTTTCATGTAGTCCAGGGAGGTACGTCTCAGGTCGTTCACACCGGCATGGACAAGGACTGAGTCATACTTGTACTTGCTGTGGAGTGACCCGAGTGCTTGTGTTATGTGGCGGATTCTAGCGCCTGACAGGCAGCTTACTGTGATCTTTTCCTTGTTCAGTCTGGTGAGTGGGACGTCAGTGTGTCTGACTATGGAGTCACCTAAAACAAGTGTGTCTGGCATTGTGTTTGGCCTTAAGGGCTGTGACTGTTTAGCACACTGATTTTGAGAACTGTGTGTTGCATGTCTTATGTCTTGAGGTGGCAGTTGCTTGGGTGTCTGCTTTGGAGGCCTCTGTAGTTTTGGTAGATTTTTGATCAGTGCCTCCGAGTATGTCTATGTGTGTTTATGCGTTTGTTTTGCAGTTGTGATAGTTCTATGTGAAACTGGGTTTGTGGTGTGCGTGGTTTCCTTCTCCTCCTGTCTGGTCTTGCCAGTCCTGAGTTGAGAGAGCTCAGCCTCCAGTTTGGCTATATAGTTGCATCTCTCACATGTATTTGTGTTTTGTGGGAGAAGGAGTGGGTTGTCTGTGTACATGAGGCAATTGTAACATTGCCTCAAGATGCCCAGATTCACCAGCTGAACAGGAGAGGACGCTAGCAATTGACCCTTCGACATGCTAGAAAAAGTGAAAAAGTGCACTGAGTTTTACAAATGTTGTTCCTACTGATGTACTACACATTCACTGAAAAAAACTTGCAAAAGTGTCAACAAATTACTGAAATAAAAAAAGACTTTTCACAAGGAGCAGTTTTGCAAGTTTCAGTTCCTGGCCAGTTTACTCCTCCCATCCCCCCTCCTTCAGTGGGCTACACAGTCTCACATTTCCAGCTTTGCTAGATACAACTATTTTGTCAGCTTTGCATGACAATAGACATAAAAAAATAGCCTAGTGTGCCACTAAAACTGTCCCCTTGTATGTCTCTTCACTTCTGAATAGCAATTCCAAGAATAAAAAAAAAAAAAAAAAAAAAAAAAAAAAAGCAAACTCATAAGTCCAGAGTTTAGGCTAGTCTATCCATTTCTTAAAATGTGCACAGTAAAATATTCAACTTGTAATGCATTTTGGCTGCTGACATGGTTATCTTTACATAGTTATTCTCTTATAGTATAACCTGAACTTATGGTATTTAATGATACAGTTCCCAGTTTCTTAACAATGACCTCCCAAGCCTCTGATGTGACCTAGTACTTTCTTACTATTGCTTTATGTAGTTTGTCTTAGTTGTATACTTGTAGTGGGTTTCTCATCCTCTCAGCAACAGACTCATGGAGAAGCATATACTTGTATTGAAAGAGTACCAGCAGCTGTAGCAGTGATACCACACTCCAAAACAATGCACTCAAACATAGTACTGACAAACACAAGGGAATGTATATGTCTGAATCAAGCAGTTATGAAATTGCTAGGGACTTCACTGAGCAAAATTTTACTCAATTTCTCCATTTCATAATGCATAACATTCGCACCACAATTACAAAGGCACACCTCCACCTTCCACAAACACAGCAACCCACACCCACACAACTGCTATGGTTTCTCCCTTCAGTTATTGCAAGCCAATAACAACACTTTTTAATAAGGATACCTACCAGACAATTCTGCACAGGTGACTGGATATTTACAGTTCTTGTTATTAGCAGATGTGGTCCTTAACAGTTATGTTTTAAACATTGCAACTGGTTATTTAAATTTCCTTTTACAGCACATTTGTTACTTTTACTTGTTATTTTTTAAACATTGTTTTGGCCGGCATGCACACCTGCAAGCCCCCCCCCCCCCAGGCAACTATAGCTTTGTCTATTGCCATTGGGTGGCGTAACTTAATATACTTGCTGTATCTTGTCCCAAATATATCTGCCTCCACACTGAATACTTGTAAAGTAAGACAAGTACCATTTACTTGGTGTATTTTGTCCCCAGATAGATTTACCTTCCATTGTACTACTTGCACACCAAGGCCTTAAAGTAGGGTTTCTGCAACTAACTGCTTACACTCATTTCCTGCTTCAACCTCTTCTTTGCTTACACTTACATTACAGCTCGAAGGCTTCCACTTCTTATGCTGATTACTTTTCTTTGCAGTTTTCTGTGAGGGGGTGGGCCAGATCTCTACCGGCTTTTTCTGGTTATACCTTCCCCCATTTTGTATCTCCCTCCTCTAACTCCCTCCTCCCCCATGCACATTAACTAGTCTATATTAGTGGGTCTCCTTGAGCGGCGCCCTTTTGAAAGTTCTCTTTTGGCCTGCTTGTGGTGAGGAAGCTTCCCCAGTCCTTTTTCAGTGTGACTGCATCAATATAAGTAAATTTAACTAGTACAATACAGCCAAACAGACACATTTGGTGTAAACAGAAACAAGTGGAACGATACATTTGGTGTACAAAGAAAAGAAACAAGTAAGCCCATTGATATAACTGGAGTTAGCCCCGCTGCACTCGGGCTCACTCCGCTCCCCTCTCTGCTTCCTATTTCCACCCGCCCCCACTAGTGCTACATTTCAACTGAACTTAGCCACGCCCATCATGCTAACCACCAATCACTGAATCTGCCCCACCCCTGTACCCATTTCCTTCTCTTCCAGTATTCCACATCCTGTAAAGCACAGTCTTCCATCTAACTACCTTACAAATCACAAACACCTCTCATCATCCACCACACCCACCCCAACTCGATCTCTCACTCATGACCAAACCCAACCAAACCCTACCCAAACCCACATATATACATACACCTCTTACTATTGGTCCTAGGTGTATCCACACTCCCACTGCTAACTTCTATCACCAACCACCAAAAACAACTTAATGTTATCCATATACCAAGAAAAACTACTTCCACTGACACAACTACAACACACCCTTTTACTCAACTAGTCCCACATCACTACCAAACCTTCTTTATTCACCACTATGCACACAGATCACAGCCATCACACTGCCAGTCTCAAACAACTATAAAGAACGTTAAGACCCTAAGCAAACTACTCAATCTCTATTTTTACCTCAAACCCTAAACTCATTAGCTGCGGTGATATACACCCAAACCCAGGCCCTGAAAATCTAGGAGCCCCAACCTGAATGATACTCTACTCCACCGAGACAAATCCACGCTCCTCATTTTAAATTTAAATGTTAGGTATACACTGTTAGGTATACTAAACAAAGTCCACGACCTTCATGCACTACTCTCCTTTTATCAACCTGAGATAGTCAACCTGAGATAGTCATACTAACAGAGACTTGGCTTAAACCAGGCAACCACAACAATGAAATCACTCCACCAGGTTATATTACAATTCGTAGTGATAGAATAGGTAAAAAAAAAGGGGGGGTGTTGCTGTAGTGTATAAATCTCACATCATCCTTGAGAAAGTAGACATAACAACCCTAGACCTCATAAAGTTGAACTCACTCTAACAAAACTAAAACTTAATGATAATAGACGCATCAACATCATAGGGTGCTACATCCCTCCAGGCAACAATATCCCCATTACAGAAAAACTCCTAGAATGGATATCTAACTCCCTCCCCCAGGAAAGCATAGTATTAGGAGACCTTAATACTGACTGGCAACACTGTTCCAGTCATAAGCCACTCTCCCATATTAACCTACATGGCCTAACCGAACTCATCACTTCTCCCCACAAGAACAAACAAGAGAACCAAACATCAATCCACTCTAGATTGGATACTCGTATCCCACCCATCACTGATATCCCTAGCAGGATGTCTACCACATACCAAGTAGTTACCAAGCCACATTCTTACTCGGATCAAAATCACCACAACGGACCCAAATATCTACACGCCTAAATAGAAACAAAAAACATTTTAACTGCTTCAACTTTATAAACGACCTATAAATGTGCAACTGGACCCCCCCCCCCCCAAAAAAAAAAACTTACCTCTTGATGAAGCTGTACTATATTTCAATGCTACCTTCTTAAACACCCTTAATCATCACGCCCCCTCCAGAACAACAAGAATTAAAACTAAATATGCCCCCTGGTTAGCCCCAGACACAAAATCCCTCCTCAAAAAAAGAAACAAGGCCTGGACCAACTACCTAAACAGTAAATCCCAACTGAACAAACAAATATATGTTGAACTACATAAAGCCAAAAAACTCACCAAAACAGACAAAACATCTTGCTACCAAAAGTTACAGGATAAGCACAGGAACAACCCACAAAAATTCTGGGCAGCAATTAACTCTATTCTACAACCAGGTAAAACAACTACCCCAACCCCAAAAATAGATAACCAAGAAGACATCCCCACACAATTTAATAAATACTTTATGGAAACATCCAAACCCTTGCAAACAACCAACCATATGACAACATCCCCATCCCTGCAAATCCACCCACACCCCCAACTAACAATTGCCTCAAGTTCAGCTTCCACCCAGAACCAACCAAATCCATTGAAAAACTACTCTGCAAGCTTAAACCAACGTCTCTTGCTGCAGGTAAATTACCTGCTGAATACCTCCACCTGGCTGCAGGCTGCAGAGGCCATATAATATCCTGTCTCCATCCTAATTAACAGGTCCATCGAGTGTATAGTACCCAAGCTATGGAAAATATCACATATCCCTCTACATAAAGGGGGAACCTCCCTGGAACTCGGTAACTACCGCCCTATAGCCATACTACCCCCTTTATCTAAAATTTGAGAGAGGGTAATACACAAGCAACTAATAAAATACCTCCTAGAAAATAATCTAAAAGCAACACAACAACATGACTTTAGACACTTCCATAGCACCTCCACCGCACTAAGAGAATTCACCAACATTGTTAATACTTACAGAAACAATGGACTCCTTGTATCTGCCACCTTCCTTGACTTGTCCAAAGCATTCAATATGGTTAACCACAATAAACTCCTTCTTTCACTAGCAACTCTAAACCTTACCACCCCCTGCCATCTCCTGGTTCAAAAACTACCTAGAGGGAAGGAAACAAGCTGTTATGTGGAAAAAACAACTCTCCCCCTCCCTACCAGTCTCCCTAGGAGTACTCCAAGGCTCCATCCTGGTCAACTCCTCACTGGTCAGATCCAACCATAAGCTAATCACCCTAGATATCCACATCCCGCCCTCATTAAGGAAACCACAGTAACAAATTTCTCCAATGCCAACTTCATGCTTCTTCAGACAGAAGTGGCGAACTTAAAGACATCCATGGAGATGGACAATACAGTTATGACTGCTGAATCCTACACAAATGCACTCTACAGGCACTTACACGAGGGCATGGATCGTGCTATCCCAAACAGAACCAAGAAGCTATCCTCCAAAAAATGGAAGCCAATCTGGTGGTCCCCTGCCATAAACAAACTGTACAACAGAAGGAAGAAACCGTTGCAAAAGAGAGTAAACTCCATGAGTGGAGGAGCTCCCTGGTCAGCCTCAGTAAGAAGCTGAGATCCTTTATAAGAGCCTCCAAAGCTAGCCACGAAAACAAAATCGCCACTGATTCTAAGGACAACCACAACGCATTCTACAGCTATGTCAAGAACCTCAATGGCAACACTCAGATCTGCTCTGAGTTACAGCACAACGGCATGAAAATTACAGAACCAACTGATATTGCCAACATCCTGGCAGATAGGGTTACCCCCCCCCACCACCCTCTAAAGGGCCCATATCTGTACAGGAAGAATGCAGAGTCCCTGTAATCACAACTACACAGGTAAAAGCTGCACTCTCTAAAGCCAAAAACACAGCATCCATGGGACTGGACAACAGGCTGCGTTTTACACGAACTTCAGAACGAACTGGCTCGCCAACACTGATCCCGGGAACTATCGCCCTATTAGCCTGACGAGCCTGGTCTGCAAGGCCATGGAATGCATCATGATGGAACTCAAACAAAGACATTGGTAACCTCCAAACTGTGGACCCCACCCAGTTCAGATTTGTGAAGGGCAGATCATGCCTCCTGAACCCAATTGATTTTCTTGAGGCAGTCACCAAAGCCGTAGATGAGGGTAAGGTGGTTCACACAGCCTATCTTGACCTCGCCAAGGCTTTTGACACCATCCCCCATTTTGGAATTATAGCTAAACTCACTAAACTAGGTATAAAGCCCTATGTCACAAGATGGGTTGCCAACTGGCTCAATTACAGAACCCACACTGTAAAAGTTGCTGACTCCAAATCTGACTTCAAACCAGTGACAAGTGGAGTACCACAAGGTTCAGTCCTGGGACCTCTCCTGTTTGGTATCTACTTCTCTGAAGTACAGGCTAACACAGAAGGCCTCTAGCTAACGATGTACGCAGATGACTACAAACTAGGAGCCATAGTACAGTCCCCAAATGATGTGGACATCCTACAGAAGGGCCTCACTGAGACAGATGCCTGGTGTCAGAGCCATGGCCTCAAGCTCAATGCCAAAAAGTGCACTATCATCCCCTTTGGTAAAAACTCTGTACCCATGAACTACTACATAGGCAGCAGTCTACTTAACACCGAATGTGTGATAAGAGGCCTTGGGACCAAGGTGGACAGTAGTCTCCTTTGATAATCAGATCGCCACAGTAGTCAGGAAGTCCTTCTACGTGGCAAACCTCATCACAAAAGGGTTCTCATCCCAGAAAAAAAAAAAAAGAGGTCAGTGTCCCCCTCTACTCGACATTCATTAGACCCATTATAGAGTGCAAAGCCCCTTTTGGAATGTACCTCACAAGACATCAGCAAAAGCTGGAAAGGCCACAGAACTATCTCGCAAAGAGGATTACTTGCCTCAAACAGATGCCCTACACTGACCATCTCAAAAAACTCCAGCTTTACTCGGTAGCATATCGCCTACGCCGAGGTGATTTCTGCCCAACATATAAAGCTATGTCAAACCCAGAGCTGTTGGGCATGCTACACCTAAAGAAATCCCAGTGCCTCAGAGATGCATGCTCTAGGGACCTAAACCTTGTCACCACAATAAACAGGACATGCTGGAAGGATAAGCTTCCTGTCCCAGAGACTTCCCATACGCTGGAACAAGCTACCCATCTATGTGAAGTAAATTTCGTCATTAGCAGTCTTCAAGAAAAATCTTCCAAGTGGATGGGAAATGGGAAATATGCCCCGGGAATGGCTCTGCTCGACAGTGGCACAGGAAAATAACTTTCTTGGGTGGCATAAGCCAGGGAACCTTGTTGCTTAGGCTTACTTAGGCCCTTGGGCCGATAGCCTAGTACCTACCTATGAACCACCTACCTATGAACCGATTATTAGACTAAATACAAAATTATGTAGTATTAAAATACGATGACATAAGGGTGACAGTTCATTATTTACTCAAAGCAAAAAGAGTGGAAAAGTTCAAAGTGGATAAAGAGGAGGAAGGGAAGAGAAAAAGAGTGAGAAGAAGTAATAATTAGGGTAGATATGGGAAGCAGGAGAAAAAATGAGTAAAAGTAACATTTAAAGTAAGAGAAACAAAACCAAGGAAAAGAAATAACATGGACAACAAGATTTACAGCTGCAAACTGTCAAGTGGATTGGCAGCAGGTGTCATAAAATTGGGTTTGGAGAAATGTTTGGTGACTTTGAACAAACAGATTTGTCCACATTAACCGTGTATCATTGTGTGTGTGGTATAAAAGAACTATAAAGCAAATCTGCACTGATACCTGCATGCTGCCCTGCTGAGGGGGACACTTGTGCAAGTGCAATGGACTGGCTCCAATAGGAAGGGATGGCCGCATACATCTCAACATCATAGAACAAGAAATCTGGACCAGGTCATATATAATAGGGGACAAAGGGCCATAAATTGGGACAATTTATAAATACTGCACTTACAAACTTAGAAAGTTGATAAACAGGTTTTGCATTTGAGTGAATTTTTTTAAGGATATGAAGTCTGAAAATCAAATGCCTGTCAATTTTCTGACTTCAGTGTTCAATGATTTGCCAGTGATTTGACAGAAAACTGCAATTTTATGAAAAACGGACAAAAAAATCTGGACCTTCTGCAAAAATCTGTACTGTTGAGAGGATATGGATGGGAGTCTTGAACCAACACCCATCAATCATTTTCATGTGTGTGCCAAAGCCATTACAGCAGTGTTTTGCAGAGAGGTGAGAAAAACCTTAAATTTGACTGGTATGTTTATTTTACTTTACATTTGTTGACTGGGAGCGTCCAACTGGATTACAAGCCCATTTTTCAGTGGAGGCCTGGGGAGAAAAGCTCCAAGAGAACAATTTTTTTTTTACAAAACATAGTTTTAAGGACAGATTTTTGACATACAATTTCCATAGAAGAGACTTTGACATACATATTAACTAACAGATAGGATACATTCGTTCTCATCAATATAATAAATTTTAGAAGATATTCCTAAGTTTAGGATTCCTGTGATAGGATACATTCGTTCTCATCAATATAATAAATTTTAGAAGATATTCCTAAGTTTAGGATTCCTGTGATAGGATACATTCGTTCTCATCAATATAATAAATTTTACAAGATATTCCTAAGTTTAGGATTCCTGTGATAGATTTACTATCAGAGTAAATGCAGAGAGACGTAGAATAAGGCTCTGAGAGAGCAGATGATGCTTGCTATAGTTGAGAAGGATAACAAATTGATTCACTATATGTCTTTGCCTGGTTTTAGTTGAGAAGGAGATTTACTATCAGAGTAAATGCAGAGAGAGACGTAGAATAAGGCTCTGAGAGAGCAGATGATGCTTGCTATAGTTGAGAAGGATAACAAATTGATTCACTATATGTCTTTGCCCGGTTTTAGTTGAGAAGGATACCAAATTGATTTACCATATGTCTTCTCCTGGTTTTAGTTGCTTATGGAAAGCACAGCATTGCTGGGGTAGTTTTTCCTAACTCCTGGAGAGATGGGATGAGCAGTAGATTAACAGTCGTAAGTGGGTACAGTACTATGATTGGTTGGCTTAGCAGAGTTACTTAAGTTAGGTGAAGTGTTCTAATAAGACATCAGCCAGGGTGGGATACAGGAGCACAGATGATTATTCAAAAAGTGTGCTTTAACAAGTTTCTTGAAGTGTGATGGGGATTTGTCGTCAGTTATGTGGGCAGGAAAGGAGTTCCAGGTTTTTGCTATACAGTGGCTGTAGACAGACTTACCCGCTTCATTGCTATATTTGGTTACTTTGAGGAAGTTTTGTTTGCTAGACCTCAAGGGCCTGATGTTGTATAGGTTGCAAAAGATTTTGTAGGGCAGAGGTGTTTGAGTTATGTATTACTTTGTGGGCTAATGATAGTTGATGAGTTGAAGTAGTAGTGGTAGTTCTAGCCAACTGAGTTTTTTTAGGCATTCACAGTGATGTGTTCTGATGGCAGAGGTTGTAGCGAATTTGGCTATCTTACTATAACAACTATCAGGTTTGTTTAGATCAGATTTGTGGAGATTTGTAAGCACAGGGGAGGCAGAAAGTAGGGTGGATAGTAGGAGACTCCTCGGAATTGTAGTTTTGGAGTGGTCAGTGAGGAATTTTTTACTGCGATACAGTAGGCCAAATGTTGTATGTACTTTTTTATGGTTATAGAAATATGTAGGTAAAATCTAAGATGATTATCTATTTCAACCCCTAATAGTTTGGTATGATTTTTGGGGGTGATTGTGGTCTTGTTAAAGGAGGGGATGAAGAAAGAATCAGTGGGAGGTGTGGCTCTGTGGGAGCTAAAGAGTACTAGCTTTGTTTTACTTGGGTTCAGAATGAGCCTTTGGTTTGTAATCCAAGTTTCTGCTAGGGGAAAAGCATTCTTGAGTTAAGGCGTGAAGGATGTCCATTGATTTGGCTCCACATATTATGGTGGTATCATCTGCATATTGCACTATTGAGGCTTTAGGAATACTGTTTGGGAGCTGATTGGTGAAGAGGGTAAAAAGAAGTGACCCCAAGATGGAGCCTTTGGGGTACTCCTAGGGAGACCGGTAGGGAGGGGGAGAGTTGTTTTTTCCACATAACAGCTTGTTTCCTTCCCTCTAGGTAGTTTTTGAACCAGGAGATGGCAGGGGTGGTAAGGTTTAGAGTTGCTAGTGAAAGAAGGAGTTTATTGTGGTTAACCATATTGAATGCTTTGGACAAGGAGTCCATTGTTTCTGTGAGTATTGAAAATGGTGTAGGTACCATTGAAGGGTCTAAAGCCATGTTGTGTTGCTTTTGGATTATTTTCTAGGAGATATTTCATTAGTTGCTTGTGTATTACTCTCTCTAAAATTTTAGATAAAGGGGGTAGTATGGCCATAGGGCGGTAGTTACCGAGTTCCAGGGAGGTTCCCCCTTTATGTAGAGGGATGATATGTGATACTTTCCATAGCTTGGGTACTATGCACTCGGAGATGGACCTGCTAATTAGGATGGAGACAGGATATGATATGGCTTCTGCAGCCAGGTGGAGGTATTCAGCGGGTAATTTACCTGCAGCTAGAGACGTTGCTTTGAGCTTGCGGAGTAGTTTTTCAATGGATTTGGTTGGTTCTGGGTGGAAGCTGAACTTGAGGCAATTATTATTTGGGGGTGTGGGGTGGTTATTTGGGGGTGTGGGGTGGATTTGCAGGGATGGGGATGTTGTCATAGGGTTGGTTGTTTGTAAGGGTCTGGATGGTTTCCGTAAAGTATTTATTAAATTGTGTGGGGATGTCTTCTTGGTTATCCTCTATTTTTGAGGTTGGGGTAGTTGTTTTACCTGGTTGTAGAATAGAGTTAATTGCTACCCAGAATTTTTGTGGGTTGTTCCTGTGCTTATCCTGTAACTTTTGGTAGCAAGAGGTTTTGTCTGTTTTGGTGAATTATTTGGCTTTGTTATGTAGTTCAACATATATTTGTTTGTTCAATTGGAGTTTACTGTTTAGATAGTTGGTCCAGGCCTTGTTTCTTTTTTTGAGGAGGGATTTTGTGTCTGGGGCTAACCAGGGGGCATATTTAGTTTTAATTCTTGTTGTTCTGGAGGGAGCATGATGATTAAGGGTGTTTAAGAAGGTAGTATTGAAATATAGCTTCATCAAGAGGTAGGTTTTTAAGGGGGGGTCCAGTTGCACATTTTTAGGTTGTTTATAAAGTTGAAGCAGTTAAAGTGTTTTTTTGTTTCTAATTAGGCATGTAGATATTTGGGTCAGTTGTGGTGATTTTGATCTGAGTAAGAATGTGGCTTGGTAACTACTTTGTGTCTGGTAGACACCCTGCTAGGGATATCAGTGATGGGTGGGATAAGAGTATCCAATCTAGAGTGGATTGATGTTTGGTTCTCTTGTCTGTTCTTGTGGGGGGAAGTGAGGAGTTGGGTTAGGCCATGTAGGTTAATATGGGAGAGTGGCTTATGAATGGAACAGTTTTGCCAGTCAGTATTAAGGTCTCCTAATACTATGCTTTCCTGGGGGAGGGGGTTAGATATCCATTCTAGGAGTTTTTCTGTAATGGGGATATTGTTGCCTGGAGGGATGTAGTACCCTATGATGTTGATGCATTTATTATTAAGTTTTAGTTTTGTTAGAGTGAGTTCAACTTTATGAGGTCCAGGGTTGTTATGTCTACTTTCTCAAGGATGATGCGAGATTTATACACTACAGCAACACCTCCCCTTTTTTTACCTATTCTATCACTACGAATTATATTGTAACCTGGTGGAGTGATTTCATTGTTGTGGTTGCCTGGTTTAAGCCAAGTCTCTGTTAGTATGACTATCTCAGGTTGATAAAAGGAGAGTAGTGCATGAAGGTCGTGGACTTTGTTTAGTATACTTAACATTTAAATTTAAAATGAGGAGCGTGGATTTGTCTCGGTGGAGTAGGGTATCATTCGGGTTGGGGCTGCTAGATTTTCTAGGCCTGGGTTTAGGTGTATATCACCGCAGCTAATGAGTTAGGTTCTGAGGTAAAAACAGAGTTTGAGTAGTTTGTTTAGGGTCTTAAAGTTCTTTATAGTTGTTTGAGACTGGTAGTGTGATGGCTGTGATCGGTGTGCATAGTGGTGAATAAAGAAGGTTTGGTAGTGATGGACTAGTTGAGTAAAAGGGTGTGTTGTAATAATGTCAGTGGAAAAAAAATTAAGTTGTTTTTGGTGGTTGGTGACATGGGAGTGTGGGTACACCTAGGAGCAATAGTAAGAGGTGTATGTATGTGGGTTTGGGCATGGTTTGGTCATGACAGAGAGCTGCTTGGGATGGGGTGGGTGTGGTGGATGAGAGGTGTTTGTGATTGTAAGGTAGTTAGATGGAAGACTGTGCTTTACAGGTTATGGAATAGTGGAAGAGAAGGAAATGGGTACAGGGGTGGGGCAGATTCAGTGATTGGTGGTTAGCATGATGGACGCAGCTAAGTTCAGTTGAAATGTAGCACTAGTGGGGGTGGGTGAGAATAGGAAGCAGGGAGGGGAGCGGAGTGAGCCCGAGTGCAGCGGGGCTAACACTAACCCTAATTATATCAATGGGCTTATTTCTTTTCTTTGTACACCAAATGTATCATTCCACTTGTTTCTGTTTACACCAAATGTGTCTGTTTGGCTGTATTGTACTAGTTTAATTTACTTATACTGATGCAGTCGCACTGAAAAAGGTCTGGGGAAGCTTCCTCACCACAAGCAGGCCAAAAGATAACTTTCAAAAGGGCGCCGCTCAAGGAGACCCACTAATATAGACTAGTTAATGTGCATGGGGGAGTTAGAGGAGGGAGATGCAAAATGGGGGAAGGTATAACCAGAAAAAGCCAGTAGAGATCTGTCCCACCCCCCTCTCAGATCAGCATAAGAAGTGGAAGCCTTGGAGCTGTAATGTAAGCAAGGAAGAGGTTGAAGCAGGAAATTAGGAGTGTAAGCAGTTAGTTGCAGAAACACTACTTTAAGGCCTTGGTGTGCAAGTAATACAAAGGAAGGTAAATCTATCTGGGGGACAAAATACACCAAGTAAACGGTACTTCCCTTACTTTACAAGTATTCAGTGTGGAGGCAGATCTATTTGGGACAAGATACAGCAAGTATACTGTTAAGTTATGACACCCAGTGGCAATAGACAAAGCTATAGTTGCCTGGGGGGCCTTGCAGGTGTGCGTGCCAGCCAAAACAATGTTTAAAAATTAACTAGTAAAAGTAATAAATGTGTTTGTTAAAGGACCACTACAGGTAAATAACTCACATCTGCTAATAACAAGAACTGTAAATATCCAGTCACCTATGCAGACTTGTCTGGTAGGTATCCTTATTAAAAAGTGTTATTCTTGGCTTGCAATAACTGTAGGGAGAAACCAGACCATAGCAGTGGTTTTATCTGGCAATGTTGCAGTTGCTGGGGGGGGGGCCCAAGCTGCGATGATGCGCTATGCAAACTTGTCTGGTAGGTATCTTTATTAAAAAGTGTTATTCTTGGCTTGCAACAACTGTAGGGAGAAACCGGACCGTAGCAGTGGTTTTATCTGGCAATGTTACAGTTGCTGGGGTGGGGGGGACCCGAGCTGCGATAATGCAGGCAGACAAAGTGTGCTATGCAGACTTGTCTGGTAGTGTTGTTCTTGGCTTGCAATAACTGAAGGGAGAAACCATAGCAGTTGTGTGGGTGTGGGTTGCTGTGTTTGTGGAAGATGGAGATGTGCCTTTGTAAGTGTGGTGCGAATGTTATGCATTATGAAATGGAGAAATTAAGAGTAAACTTTTTGCTCAGTGAAGTCCCTAGCAATTTCATCACTGCTTGATTCAGACATATACATTCCCTTGTGTTTGTCAGTACTATGTTTGTTTGAGTGCATTGTTTTGGAGTGTGGTATCACTGCTACAGCTGCTGGTACTCTTTCTATACAAGTATATGCTTCTCCAGGAGTCTTTTGCTGAGAGGATGAGAAACGCACTACAATTATACAACTCTAAGACAAACTACATAAAGCAATAGTAAGAAAGTATTAGGTCACATCAGAGGCTTGGGAGGTCATTGTTAAACTGAGAACTGTTGTAAAATTTATCATTAAATACCATAAGTTCAGGTTATACTACAAGAGAATAACTATGTAAATATAACCATGTCAGCAGCCAAAATGCATTACAAGTTGAATATTTTACTGTGCACATTTTAAAAAATGGATAGACTAACCTAAACTCTGGACTGATGAGTTTGCTTTTTTTTTCCTTGGGAATTTCTATTCAGAGGTGAAGAGACATAAAAGGGAACAGTTTTAGTGGCACACCAGGCTATTTTTTTATTTCTATTGTCATGCAAAGCTGACAAAATAGTTGAATCTAGCAAAGCTGGAAATGTGAGACTGTGTAGCCCACTGAAGGAGGGGAGATGGGAGGAGTAAACTGGCCAGGAACTGAAACTTGCAAAACTGCTCCTTGTGAAAAGTCTTTTTTATCTCAGTAATTTGTTGACACCTTTGCAACTTTCTTTCAGTGAATGTGTAGTACATCAGTAGGAAAATTTGTAAAACTCAGTGCATACCAGTCAATGACACATGAGCTGCAGACTCTCAAACTTGGCATATTTTTTCAGGAGTTCCATTGTAAGTGAATGGAAGTCTAGTCGGACAACAAATGGTAGGGCTATTTGTCCTCACAGTCTGCATTATAGGACAGATTTAGCTTTCCAAAGGAATCACCATGTCTGCCCCCATGAGGACAGACCAGAGTAAAAACAAAATAAAAATTAGGAATGAGTTTGCTGAAGGCAGCTTTGGGAGGTGTAGTAAATCATGGCAAGATAAAAAATAGGTTTTCTTCATCATTTGCCCATAGTGGTCCTTTAACAAACAGTGATCCTTCTATTAGCTTATAAAAGGAAATCCATTTCTATTTATACAGAGAGAAGCCACGTACAGTTCCACTTCCATTGTTTACAGATGCATACTCATTACTATTAATTATAGGTCATTCCCTGTATTGTATTTTGTAGCCCACTCATACTCGCAGCATACGTATCAGGAATAATCCAACTTCAGCATAAAAGGGTGGGGGGATAGTTGACAATCACCTTTTATAGCATATTTTCTAGCTAAGGAGACATCACGAAACCAAAGGAAGCTGCCTTGTTGTTACGCAACTATGTGCATACTCAAACTGTACGAAGGACGTCTTAAATGAGGAAGTACAACTCAAGACTCCTTAGTTATAAGGGCTAGATCACTGTCAAGACAGGATTCCCTAGGTACTCATTGTAAAATTGCATTTTTATTATCTGCTTAAATTTATAATAAACCTGTAAAGCAGATTTCATATTACATGAGGTAAAAAGCATTTAGGCATAGAACTATTATGGTCTATCAGACTTGTTAACTTATAAATTGTAAGTGCTGTCAGAAGGATGCAAGACAGTTTGATTTGACTCGGGCTATATCATTTTATTTTTGCTAGTTACATTACTGGCTAAAATATCTTATTCATTTGTGAAACAAATCCTCTTCATGGATATCTGCATCTAAACATATTTGCTGTATCACACTTAAGAATAAATCCATTAGCCTCAGGCAGTAACCTCTTCAGAATCCATGCTTCGTTGCTATAACACCCCTGTGTATACGGCGATTTTTGAGAGTACTAAATCCTACAAACACTCTAGGGCACACTTTAATTTCTTGGCTCTTGAGATCAAATAATTGGAAACACTGTGAAAATAGAGTATTTTATGCAGGTCCTGGCACTCTGCTTTCCAAACTGTAAAACATGCTGTGTGTCAAGAAAAAACAGATATTAGTTACACTGGTCTGAACAAAAAGTCTGAATCATTCTTTTGAAATGACATTTACTTTTAAACATAGCAGTGCAAGAGGATATTCGGTACTTGCATATCGCAACCACATCTTTATGGTCACGTAATCGCATACTACAAGTGAAACAAGGGCATTTAAGACTCATGAAAGATCCTAAGTGTTTTCTACTGTCACTTTACAATGCTTAACTATCAGGAGCACAGTAAGCTGTACACATAACACAGGTACTTTGTATCGCCAGTTAGACAATGTCATCATATGCAATGTAGCAGCGCTGCCATTACCTGCGGTCATCGCAAGCAACTTCCAAAGCTGCCAGCATTCTTCCCAGTGTTTTTTTTTTTCCTCCTTTCACCTTTACTGTCTACCTCAACCAAGGCTGACTACAAATCAGATGGCAGGAACCTAATTCAACATACCAACAGTAATAGAGAAAAGGCAAGGAAGCACGCAGTGGCAAAGTAAGAGCCACACACGCTTTCCTTGGGGTGTTATCTTTGAAGGAGCCAAGTCTGAAAAGAAATGCACACTTTTACTGACAGCACTACTCGATGAGTCGGTACAGTTACTTTTCGTGAAGTCTGTCATCCCTTGTGCTCTGCGTTTCTTTAATAATGACTCCCATTTGTTAAATCTGACCCACGCAAAAAGGGACACTTTCTTAAACTTGCTCTTACACCCTTTTTGCAACCTGCAAAATTTGACTACTACTGCGCTATCTTCTCTATGCCACAAATGTAAGAGGAAACGCAGTGCAGTTTCGCTGATCAGCTGTTTAAAACTTTAATATAGATAATTAATGTTTAATAGAACAGTTCTGATGAAGCCTAAGTGAAGTAGGTGAAAGTGCTTAACTCTTTTTGCCTGTCTGTAATATAGACGAAAAGTTTTCGTTATACATTTTGTGTGTGTGTAAGTTGACTTCGTATATTAAAGTTTTAAACAGCTCATCAGCGAAACTGCACTGCGTTTCCTCTTACATTTGTTGCAACCTGCAAAATTTGGTGCATATACCAGTCATGACAATTAAAGCGACGCAACTCAGGAAGAGGATGTTTTAAATTACTGAACTTCTTGAAGGTAATACAAACATTTTCATCTGCAAGAAGGACTGCCAATACCACTTTACACAGTGTTGCACACCCTCCTTTCACCTGAAGTAATCTATTTCCACAATCGCGAAAATGGGGTTGCAATAATACGCAAGTATCGGATATTCTTCTGATATTAGGCTTTCAATTTCTTTCCATGTATAAAAAAAAATTTCATGACTGTTCAAATGCTGTCATTCATATGCTTTCAATTTTTTTTTTCCTCATCTGCTTGCCTTAAAGTGGCAATGCTTATATTTGTAAAATGCTATTAAATGTAACCCTGTGCATAAGTTACTCTTTTTTTTTCCTTTAAATTATTTTAAACATGCATAATATTTTTTTTTTTTACACTTCTCAGGTATGTAGATTGTCAGTTTAGGGGAACTTTTAAGTCAGCTGGGAAGTCAGCAATGAGGCTATGACACAGCAGCTAAACTTCACCTTCAGAATTCTGAGGTAAAAGGCACTTAATTATGTAGGAGTCTCATTTAAAGCTGTAAGATCTCTCTATCAAAATTGTCTAATGTATTTGAACCGTTTTTGTGCATATACTAAAATGACACTAAAAACAAATTAAATGTGTTAAGATGCAACTAATAATTACTTATTTTTGATATTACATTAGCTCTCTACTCAAATGGACAGTATATCTTGCCCTATACCATGAAGTTTCTCATATTATTGCATCATTTAAGCAAAGAAATGTAAACTGAATATTATATGTTTTAACTTTCTATACGATTATGATTTTGATACATACATATGTTTCAAAATTGCGATGGTGGCGCTGTGGTAGCATTGTCGCCTCACAGAAGACGTTGTCCTGTTCGATTCTCAGCTAGAGCGTCTGTGTGGAGACATGCATGAATGGGCATACCTTCATTGAAGGTTGTGCGTCAGGGCCGACAACTCGGCACGTTAAAATCTACTGCCAATCAGAGGACCGGAGTTCCGCTGTGGAGACCCTAACCGGGAAAAGCCGAAAGACACAACAACATATATTTCTTCACTGACTATATGTGAGAATCTCAAATTAAAAAATAAGCTGAAATAAAGGTGATAACTAGTATGAATCCTGTTTTGCATTTTAGTCAATGACAGTCATTTAAGCTGTCATTAGGATTGATTGGGCAAGTGAAAAAAGGTACGCTAGAAGAGAACAGAGTTTTTATTGATATTATATACTCTCATGTTCTTAGAGAAGTATCTTGAAATGAAATGGTCCTAAATGCAAAGTTTTACTGAAATATGACCTGTAATATCAGAAGTGAACAAGAAATTTGTCAAATCATAAAATCAATATCTATAAAATTCAGTCAAAAGTTCATCTGTATCCGTTCATATCAAATTTTATACTATTAATTAGTAATATTTAATTTTAAGGTTAGATGTCATGTCACATTTAAGTAGTTCTATATGCATATTTCTGTTTTGACTTAATATTACACAACAATCCCTTTCTTGAGTTTCTTTATGGTAAGATATACTCACTGTATAAAGGGTTATACACGAATTCTCTCTCATTTCTGCATAAAAGGAAAATGGGATATTAATCACTTTCTATTAACTTTAATTCAACTAACATATTATTACGTTTCTCCTGTATTCATACTGGAGCTCAAGCTCACCGATTCATTTTTTGGTTTGATGGATAATCTGATACAGCAACTCATCTATCAGATAAGAGGTGACTCACTCCATGTTTGAAATTGTTTTTATGATTAATTCATTTTTTTAAGAAATATGTATTTAATTATAACTTATTTTTTATTAGTCTGGCCTAAGATAACTATCATTACCACACTAACATCGGAAGAATACGCACATTACCAAAATCATACTCTATAAAAATTAACATTATCCAACATTCTGTCTTGGTTCATAGGTTCATTCTGTCTTGGTTCATACTAGGCTATCTGCCCTGGGGCAATTATAAGCCTAGCCCGATTCTGTATGGCTTACGCCACCCCTTGATTTGAGTACACTGTGCCCTTTTTTAAGGTTTAGTTTACTGTGCCTCTGTCTAATAGTGACACGGGAGTAATCCCTGGGACAAACCTACGATCCCCCATCCACTTAGAGATTCTTCTTGAGATTCAGTGAGGTGCTCTGCCTCACATGAACTGGAATTCTATTCCAGAGCGAAGGGAGCCTCTGGGTTATGAACCTGTCCCTCCAGCAAGTCCTATTTATTTCTGTGCTGAGGTTCAAGTCCCTCGAGCGTGTGGCTCTAAGGGATGTAGATTTACTGAGGTGGAGCATGTCCATTAATTCTGGATTTGACATAGCTTTGTATGTCAGGCATAGATCGCCTCGAAGTAGGCGGTATGCAACTGAGTAGAGCTGGAGTTTTTTTAACAGGGGAAGCATATGGTATCTGTTTGAGACCCTTGATCCTCTTGGTGAGATACTTTTGGGGTCTTTCTAATTGCTGCAGGTGTCGGGTAAGGTACATCCCAAAAGGGGCATTGTATTCTATGATGGGCCTGATGAGGGATGAATAAAGGGGCACGATTACCTCTCTTGATCTAGATGTGAAACCCTTCGTGATGAGGTGGGCTATGTAGAAGGTCTTTCTAACCACTTTGGCAATGTGGTTTTCAAAGGACAGATTGCTATCAACTTGGGTCCCCAGGTCCCTAATAACTTTCTCTGTACTTATGGGTTTCCGCCTATGTGGTAATTTGTGGGCACATTGTTTTTGCCAAAGGGTATGACTATACATTTTTTGGCATTTAGCTTTAAACCATGGCGCTGGCACCAGTTATCTGTCTCTGTGAGACCTTTTTGAAGAATGTTTGTGTCAACTGGAGAGTTGATTATGACGCCCAGTTTGCAGTCGTCTGCGAACTTGGTGAGCCATAGTCCTCCCACGTTTGCCTGTACCTCAGAAAAGTATATACCGAACAAGAGTGGTCCCAGGACAGAACCCTGTGGGACGCCACTTGTGACCGGTTTCAAGTCTGACATGGCTCCAGCAACTCTCACTCTGTGGGTTCTGTCTTTGAGCCAGTTTGCGACCCATCTTGTGACATAGGGGTTTATATTTAAGCTGGATAGCTTATCTATGATGCCCGAGATGGATATTGTGTCAAATGCCTTTGCAAGGTCCAGATAGGCTGTATGGACTACCTTCCCTTCATCTATGGCTTTGGTGACTGTTTCAAAGAAGTCAACCAGGTTCAAAAGGCAGGATCTGCCCTTGACAAAGCCGAACTGGGTAGGATCTAGTGTCTGTAGGTCCCCAATGTCTTTGTTTATGAGCTCCATGATGATCCTCTCCATAGCCTTGCAGACTAAGCTAGTCAGGCTTATGGGGCGATAGTTTCCAGGGTCCGTAGAGGCTCCACCTTTGTGGAGTGGGACCACTGTTGCTGTACGCCATTCTGTGGGCACATATCCTGTAGTGAGGCTGAGATTGTATAGCTGTTTTATTTGAGGGATTAGTTCCTCTTGTAGTTCATGTAGGACGCAACCTGGGACGCCATCTGGTCCCATGGGAAGCAGTGTTTTTTGCTTTGGAGAGGGCAGTCTTCACCTGAGCATCTGAGATGTTTGGGAGGCAGCCCTCTGCCGGGATAGATACTTGCTCTTTTGGGGGTTTGCACTGAACCTGTCTGCCAGGATATTGGCGATGTCTGTGGGTTCAGTGTATTTTTTGTCGTTTAGAATCAACTCGGAACAAGTCTGGGAGTTGCATCCCAGGTTTCTAACATAACTGAAAAAAGCCTTATGATCGTCTTCGGTGTCCTGTGCAATTTTTCTCTCGAAGCTGGCCTTGGAGGATTTTATGAGGGATCGTAATTTTTTGCTAGTACTGATCAGAGATGCCTTCCCTATTAGGGATTTTGCTCTATCATGTAGTAGCTTCCTCCTTCTGCTGTACAGTTTATTTATGGCAGGGGTCCACCAGACTGGACGCCTGCCTTTGGATGATTGGGTCTTGGTTTTGTTTGGGATAGCATGATCCATGCATTCCTGGAGATGTCCGTAGAATGCATTTATATAGGATTCTGCAGTTTGGGCTGTAGTTTCCAGTGGCCCTGGGGCCTTGAAGGATTCCACTTTGGTTTTGAGAAGTGAGAAGTTCGCTTTTGAGAAGTTTTTCACTGTGGTTTTCTGAGCTGGGGGTGGGGTCGGGATGTGGACATCCAGTGAAATTAATTTATGGTCTGATCTTACCAAGGAGAGATATACTTCTGGTGTGGAGCATACAGTCCCCATGTTGGTAATGATCAGGTCTAGTATGTTGTCCCCTCTTGCGGGAGTGGTGACTAGTTGTTCCATAGCATTTGAGTTTATAATTTCCAGGAATCTTTGGGCTAAGGTGCTGGGGCTTGAGTAGTGCTCCCAGTCAATGTTTGGGTAGTTGAAGTCGCCCAATATAATGGTGTTCGGAGAGATCTTCATGTTCTCCAATGTTTTCAGGAAGGCCGAATGGGATTCCTGACTTTGAGAGGGTGGTCTGTAGGATGCTATAAACTGAAAAGCAGTGTTGCCCACTGTTAGTTGCACATGGATGGTCTCCGATACTTCGTGCAATGCCACTAACCTGGAGGTGTGGATATCCTTGATAAATATGGAAACTCCCCCTCCTTTTGTGGTTCGGTCCGAGTTTTGGGGCCGAAAAGCATGATACGAGGTATAGCCTGGTAGTGCTGGGGTGCTCTCTGGAGCCTTGAACCAGGTTTCTGTCACTGCACAGATATCGATGTTCTCTATACTGAGAGCTTCGAGTGCGTGCATCTTGAGGTTAAGACTTCTGGCGTTTAGCAGCATTACCCTTAGTTTCTTGTTCCTTGTGCTGTCTATGGGGGTGGGTTTGACTTTTGAGCCTTGCCTAAAAAAGGCACTATGGGGGTGGCAAGAGCCTTTGCCAATATCCGAAAGCCCAGTGGTGACAGGTGCAAGCCATCCCTAACGAAGCAACGTGGCTTGTCGAGCATGTCATCCCAGGCTGACAGACACTGGATCCCCTTTGAATGACACCAAAAATTTAGCCAATTGTTAAAATCGATCATTTTGTCTTTGTACTGTGGCATCATTCTAGGTGAAGGTAAGATGCTGCTCAAGGTCAGGGTCATACCAACCTGGGCTACATGATCAGAGAGCTCCTCTATATCTCTTTTCATGTAGTCCAGGGAGATACGTCTCAGGTCATTCACACCAGCATGTACAATGACTGAGTCATATTTGTATTTGCTTTGGAGTGACCTGAGTGCTTGCATTGTGTGTCGGATCCTAGCACCCGACAGGCAGCTCACCGTGACCTTCTCTTTATTCAGCCTGGTGAGCGGGACGTCAGTGTGTCTGACAATAGAGTCACCTATAACAAGAGTATCAGGTGTGTTATTCAGCCTTAAGGGCTGTGGCTGCTTGGCACACTGACTTTGTGGGCTATGTGTTGTGTGTGTGTTGTGTTGAAGTAGCATTTGCTTGGATGTCTGCTTTGGAGGTATCTGTTGCTTAGGTAGATTTTTATTTAGATCCTCCGAGTATGTTTTTATGTATTTATGTGTTTGGTTCGCTGATGTGGTGGGACTATGTGATACTGGAATTGTGTTGTGTGAGGTTACCGTCTCCTCCTGACTGGTTACACCAGTTTTGAGATGAGAAAGCTCAGCCTCCAGTTTGGCTAAATAGTTGCATCTCTCACATATATTTGAACCTGTTTGGAGGAGGAGAGGGTTGTCCATGTACATGAGACAGTTGTAACATTGCCTCAAAATTCCCAGATTCACCAGATGGACTGGAGAGGAAACCATTGACTGACCTTTGGACATGCTAGAGTAATATAGGGAAACTGAATTTAAGACAGACCAATAGAGGACAGGGTAATCGTAGAGAGTATAAGAGTAAGTAGTGCTTATGGTTTAATAGTGCTAACTTGTAGGATTACTTAATTGGACCAGTGAAGGGCCTTAGAATGAGAATATGGTGTTTAAATTGAGAGATACAGCAGTTCTAAGGGAAAAAGTGAAGAGCAGACTTTATGGAGCCAGGAATAGTTTAAACCCAATTAGGTGGCGCTGCCTGCTGTTGCGCTATGCACAAAAAAAAGAGGGTTTTAAGAGAGGAAGATGAAGGAGTTTTGGAACTGACCCAAAATGGCCAATAAAACTACAGTTTCAAGTCAGTAACCACTCCCACAGGGGCAGGCAGGCTGCTCAATGTTTTTCACTGCCACTGATCAAGAGAGACTTTCCTTTAGCCCAAGCAAAAAATGGCCTCACAGAAACTTACAAACAGTTCAAGAACAGCAAGCCTGTAACTGAACTTTTTTAAATCTCAGAAAAGTGGGGGAAAAAGCAAGATTTTTTTTTGTTTTTTCAGAGATAGCAGAGGTTAACAAGTATCAACAAGTTATAACAGTGCAGTAAATGACCCCACACAAGAGTGGTAGGCCAAAGACAGATAAAATGCAAGTTTTGAGAAAAAAACAATTTTAAAAATAAGTGCAAACAGGAAATTCAGTAAACAGCTCTAGGTTGTGCTCTAAATACAGTTACTAATGTTAATACTACTATAAACCTCATTCAAAAGTAACATACTAAATAGAATTAACGTTGCTATCTCTAAATGTTAATGGATTGAATAGTCCAAGGGAAAGAGCCAATCTTTTAAAATACTTAAAAATCAACGAGGTGTGAGTAATACTTATACAAGAATCCCACTTTAAGGCTAACGATAAATTCATGTGGAATCCCACGGAATATACAGTACTATAATATTATGGAAAAAAAAGTATCACTATGCCTCAAATCATATTTTAATACGAAGATAAGGAAGGACTACTAACAATAGTAATAATAAACTATAATAGAATTTTGACTTTAGCTAATATTTACTGGTTTCCAGGTATAGGGATGGTAACAGTGAGGAAACGTATAAATCTAATCAACAGAGTTCAAAAAGGTGTTCTAATTCTGAGTGGAGAGTTTAATTGCATTGTAGATAATTCTGAGATCACAAATAGTAGACCTATTTGTCTGTCCATCTCCAACAGGGAAAGCTCTTAAAAACTGGACGGGTAACAAATTTGATTGACACCTTTGCATATAAAGAAAATATATCTTTACCATATTCACAGAGATTACAGATTCAATAGTCAAACTAGAATCGACAAACTTTACATATCCCAAGATCTAAACACGAAAGTAATTAATTTTATCACTTTCCCATGTCCTTTTTCCGATCACAATTCCCTCATTCTTAAACTGGAATCTGACTTTAAACATAACAAGAATTTCTGCCTACATTATTAACTTAGATTCAAACCATGGCTACATTCATAAATAAATAATTTTCTAGAAACTAACCATTCAGAGGATACAAATACAGTAATTTTATGGGATATATTAAAGGCTTTTTTATATGGCACAACTCTCATGGTACAAAAACAAAACAAAAGAATGGGAATCAGAACTGCAAAATATACAAAAACAATTTATATAAACACAGATGTATCATGTCATCAGCTAAATAAAAAATATAATGAAATATTAAACACACAAGTCTAATCTAGCTTTAGAAAAACTGAAATTTAACTCATACTCGATATCTCCTAAACATATACACAACTTATCAATGAGAATTAAAAAACAATCCACTGAAAATAGTATCACAAAAATTTTACACAAGGGTAAAAGCAACAGAGTAGTTTCCAGAGAAAATAAAATTAGACTTGCAACAACATAGTTGATAAATTAAGCAAAGCAAAAAATAAAGCCCCCGGAAATCTATGGAATAATAAATTAAATATATAAATTACTACCAACTCCTGCCTTAACTTTATTTCGTAATGCTCTAAATGTAAATTCATTCTCAGTATTCTGTTCCTCTCTCCGAGATATTCTTTAATTACTCCTATTCTAAAGGAAAATAAAAACTTCATGCAGCTCATATAGACCCATTTCACTTCTTAACAATGATTATAAAATCTTTACATCCGTCTTAGTAAATAGGATCAAGAAATCCTTAATAAACATCACACATGGAGATCAAACGGGATTAATTTACAACAGATACACACATGACAACATTCAAAGAATTCCAACTCTTATGGATGGTATTAATAGAGCTAACCAAGAGGCTCTTAACTGCCCTTGATATTGAAAAACACATTACAGTGGGACTTTCTTTTTAAAATTACTAGAACCTTTTGATTTACCCTCTCAATTTATACAGTTGATAAAAAGTCTACATAGTAATAACCCTGCTTATGTAAAACTTGGTCCATTTACTTTGGAAGCCATAAAAATCACCAAAGGAACTAAACGGGGATGCCCTTTGTCTCCCATTTTACTTGTATTAGCCATTGAAATATTTGCAATTACTATCTGCAGATGACATTCTTCTAACTGAGAGTTTCAGAAGAATCTCTCAAAGAATTAGATTTACAAACTATCTTAATTCAGGTTTAAGAAGCAAGCCGCGGTGGCACAGCGATAGCGTTGTTGCCTCACAGCAAGAGGTTCTCCCATTAGAGTCTCGGCTGGAGCGCCTTCTGTGTGGAGTTTACATGTCCTCCCCATGGTCGAGTGGCCTTCGAAAGACATGCGTAAATGGGCGTGCCTTCGTTGAAGGTTGGCGAGCTGGCACCTCGGCATCCGTAAAAAAATCTACTGCCAATCATTAGAGGACCAGAGTTCCACTGTGGCGACCCCTAACCGGGAAAGCCGAAAGACAAAACAATAATAAGTAAAAAATCCAGATATATGATATTAAATAGAAAACATCACACATTTTAACTCAAATCACATAACTGGCACATTAGTATCATCCATAAATTACTTAGGAATAACCTTGTGTGATAAATACAACCGTAACCACAAATTATACAAATACTTTATCTACTATAAAATCACCAATAGAAAAACGGAATAAACTGTTCTTAAATTTTGAAGATAGACTACAATTAATAAAGATGACCTTACTTCCACACAAATTATATTGTGCAAGCCATTCCTATGTCTCCAAATAAAATGATATTAAATGACTAACAAAATATTATTAAAATTGTTACTGTTTCCACAAAGAAATAGAATTGCTCTTTATCATCACATTAGACCCTGGGAACTAGGGGGGGAAATAAACTTTCCAGATCTTGATTCTTATATTAAAGCTTCCATTCTCAAATTAGCCATTAATTGGTTAGATCCCAATTTTTCATCTGCATGAAATCCCTTCATACAATCATCTTCTTAAATGAAAACAAATTAGCTGGTAATCTCTTAGTAGATACTCAAAATGTCAGTCTATGGTATATACTAGGCATTAATTTACAATATAATATTGCAAAGTCTACCAAAGTAAACTTAATAAATCATATTTACAGCAATATCAGAACATTTATAAACTCAAACCTAGAAGTGAAACTCTGGAGGAAATTACTAATCCCCTTCAGGATTTCTAAAAGTTATACCAACAGAATTCACAAAAGTGTTTTCCAAAACTGGGAAACAAAACAATTCATTTGTTGCCAACACTGCATAAAAGACTTAACAGTACTACAGACTCATGAAATAAATATTTATAGGTTCATAGGTTGGTACTGGGCTATCAGCCCTAGGGCCTATGTAAGCCTAGCCATAACAATTCCCTGGATATTTCTTCCCATAATATTTACTTCTCTGGGCCCCTGTCTAGCAGGGCACGAGTGAAATGATCCCCGGGGTGAAATGATCCCCGGGGTGAATTTCCTATCTCCCATCCAGTCATCAAGGTTCCTTTTGAAGAGGGCCAATGAGGCGCTCTGCTTGACATGTATGGGCAGTCTATTCCAGAGTATGGGGAGTCTCTGGGTCAGGAACATATCCCTCCAGCATGTTTTGTTCAATGGGATGACAAGGTTTAGATCCCTGAAGCATGTGGCTCTGAGGGATTGGGATTTCTTTAAGTGGAGCATGTCCAACAGCTCAGGGTTTGACATGGTTATGGGTATGTTAAGCAGAGATCACCTCTGAGTAAACGATATGCCACAGAGTATAGCTGGAGTTTTTTTTTTTTAGAAGGTCACCATATGGAATCTGCTTTAGGCCTGTGATTCTTTTAGTGAAGTATTTCTGTGGCCTTTCCAGCTGTTGCAGATGTCTTGTGAGGTACATACCAAATGGGGCATTATACTCTATAATGGGTCTAACGAGGTATGAGTATAGTGGGACAATGACCTCCTTTTTTCCTGGATGAAAAGCCCTTAGAGATGAGGTGTGCCATATAGAAGGATTTCCCGACTGTTGTGGCGATGTGGTTATTGAAAGTGAGACCACTATCCACCTGTGTCCCTAAGTCTCTCATCACACTTTCGATGTTTAGTGTCCTGCCACCTATGTGGTAATTCAGGGGTACATGTTTTTTTTTTCCAAAGGGGATAACTATACATTTCTTGGCATTAAGCTTGAGCCCATGGCTCTGGCACCAGGCATCGGTTTCTGTAAGGCCCTTTTGTAGAATATCCACATCATTTGAGGATTCAATAATGGCTCCCAGTTTGCAGTCATCTTCAGAGAAGTAGATGCGAAATAAGAGTGGTCCCAGGACTGAACACTGAGGTACTCCACTTGTCTAGAGCTGGATTTGGAGTCAGCTGCTTTTAGAGTCTGGGTTCTGTCAGTAAGCCGGTTGGCAACCCATCGAGTGATGTAGGGATTTATGCCCAGCTTAGTAGGTTTATCTATGATTCCAGAGTGGGGGGTGGTGTCAAAGGCCTTGGCGAGGTCCAGATAAGCTGTGTGGACTGCCTTACCCTCGTCCACAGCTCTGGAGACCGATTTGAATTAGTCAATCAGATTCAGGAGACAAGATCGGCCCTTCACAAACCCAAACTGGGTGGAGTCCAGTGTTTGAAGGTTGCCAATAAGTTCCATGATAATGCGTTCCATGCCCTTGCAGACCAGGCTTGTCAGACTGATGGGACGGTAGTTCCCAGGATCCAAGGCAGATCCTCCCTTGTGGAGCGGGATAACTAGCTGTGCGCCACTCAGTGGGCAAGAAGCCTGAGGTGAGGCTATGATTAAACATGACACTTGGGTGAGGTGCCAGTTCATTTTGTAGTTCATGTAGTACACAGCCTGGGATGTCATCTGGTCCCATGGATGCTGTATTCTTAGCTTTGGAGAGTGCGGTTTCTACCTGTGTGGCCGTGACTATCAGAATTTGGCATTTTGGTATTGAGATGGGCCCTTTATGGGGTGAAGTTGGCACTAAATCGATCTGCCAGGATATTGGCAATATCCTTGGGATCAGTATATTTAATGCCATTCTGTTGTAGCTCGGAGCAGATCTGCGCATTGCCATTTAGATTCTTGAAATAACTATAGAATGCCTTGTGGTTATCTTTGGCAATTTTATTTTCTTAACTAGCTTTTGAGGATTTTATGAGGGATCTCGGCTTCTTACTGAGGCATGTGAGGGAGTTTTTTGCATCCTGGGATTTTCCTCTTTTTTGCAACAGTTTCTTCCTTCTGTTGTATAGTTTGTTTATAGTAGGGGACCACCAGATTGGCTTCCTTTATTTTTTTGGAGAAGAGCATCTTGGTTCTATTTGGGATGGTACGATTCATGCACGAATGGATGTGCTCGTACAGTGCCTTAGTGTAGGATTCTGCAGTCGAACTTCCAGATCCCATCTGTGTGGGTGTTGTGAAGTTTGTCACTTCTGACTTCAGTAGCTTGAAGTTGGCTTTGGAGACGTTTTTTAAGGAGGTTTCCTTACTGGGGGGGTGGGGTGGGATGTGGATGTCAAGGGTGATTTGCTTATGGTCAGACCTGACCAATGAGGGGGTGACCAGTGGTGTGGAGCATCTATCTCCCATGTTGGTAATGACCAGGTCCAGGATATTGGAGCCCCTGGTGGGACAATGGATTGGTTGATCCAGGGCGTTGGAATTTATGAATTCCAAGAACCGTTGGGAAAAGGAGTTGGTACCCGAGTAGTTTTCCCAATTAATGGCAGGGTAGCTGAAAACACCCAGTATTAGGGTGTTTGGTTGTATCTTAATATTTTCCAGTATGTTTAGAAAGGTGTAGTGAGAATCTTGGGGCATGGTGGGGGATCTGTATCAAGCTACAATTTGGACTGCAGTCTTACCTAGTGTTAAGTTGCACCTGAAGAATTTCAGATGCATTGTGTTGGGCAACTAGCCTGGAGGTGTGAATATCCTTGGTGAATATGGACTCTCCTCCACCTTTAGTGTTTCGGTCCTGGTTTTGTGGCCGAAAAGTGTGGTAAGAATTGTAGCCTGGTATTGCAGGGGTGCTCTCTGGAACCTTGAACCAGGTCTCAGTTATTCCACAGATATCGATGTTCTCCATTTTTAGGAGTGCCTCGAGAGAGTGCATTTTGAGGTTTAGACTTCTAGCCTTGAGTAGCATTACCTTCAGATTTTGCATGCTTCTGTTACGGTGGTAGTTTTATCCTTTGAACCTTGTCTAAAAAAGACACTATATATATAATAGCCCAGACACAGATTGAATTATTTTACATAGTATTCTTTTTCACTCTCAAGATCTTTGTAGAATAATAAACTCTTCATTTAAAACTAAACATAAGTTGATCCTTCATATTCAAAACCTGATCTACAACAATCGGAATTTGCCTAACAATCTCTAACCTTTACAAAATTCTAATTGATAAAGGCCAAACTTTAAATTTGTCCCCAGAAGTCAAAGCCAATCTACTATTCTCTGTGAAATTAACTTCCAATCTCCAAATGTGGAAAATCTTTACGTGGAAATTCTTACACAAAGCTTTCTATAATCCCAACAAAATTGCTAAAATTCCACCTACTACTAGTGTTTGTTGGAGATGTTCTACGGTATGTCCAGCTGATTGGGAACACATTATTTATGGCTGTAATAAAATTAATAAGTATTGGGTTGAACATAGGTAAATTTTGCAAGCTTTATTTTCAGATACATTTATTTTATCCAACCCCCTAATTCTGTTGTTGTCTTTTGGCTTTTCCCAGTTAGGGGTCATCACATCGGAACTCTGGTCCGCTAATGATTGGCAGTATATTTTTACGGTGCCGGGTTGCCAGCTCGACGCCCAACCTTCAACGAAGGCATGCCCATTCACGCATGTCTTTTGGAACGCCACACGAACCACGGGGAGAACATGCAGACTCCACACAGAAGGCACTCCCCGTACACTAGCTGAGAATCGAATGGGAGAACTTCTTGCTGTGAGGCAACAACGCTACCACTGCACCACCGCAGATACATCCAACCCCCTAATTCTACTGAATGTAAATGTCATGAATACCATGACGAGAAACAATTTTTATCTCCTCTTGACTATTTTAGCAGTGGCAAGAAAATGTTTAACTAGACAATGGAAATAATCTGCACCACCCACCTTTGAACAGTTTCTATTATTATTGGAAGAATCAGCATCCACAGAAATAAAAGTCAAGGAAACAAGAATTTACCCCAGAAATGGAATGATAATCCTTGGATCAAAGTTATCGGTTTAATAGAAACTCTTACACACATTCGCTATAATTTTGACTGAATATTTTTAATGTATATTGGTAAATGAAAAGTTTTATTTCTTTCTTGTGAAATATTTCTCATATTAGGCCAAGTGTAAATATTGTATACAGCTATCTAATCAAAACTCACATTAGAATGTCTAATATTTTCATGTGTTTAAATTTAATAAAAATATCTGGGGGGGAAAAAAACTCACCAAAAGCTAGGCCTATTATATAGAAATTAAAAAATATCTCACTAAAGACACAAAACGTTCTCTGGCCCAAGCTTATCTATTGCCTAACTTTCTTATGTTCCACCTATTCTCACCAAGCTACAAACCGAGCTAACGGCCAAACTTGTATCCACTTACAATAAAATAGCTAGATTTGCTGCAAATCTTCCTTGCCACTCTCACAACTGCACTGCTTTACAAAATCTACTATGGCCAGAAGCTCAAAAGCTTCTCTTACTTCCACAGCTCTACCTCACATACTCTATTCAATCAAACTCATCCTGCTATGTCCATCCTAATCTCTCCCTATACTCCTATGCATTGCCTTCGTAGTGCAGACCATGTCCATGCCCCAGTCCAACTTGAGCTTGCGACTCCCTCTACTCTTTCCACACTTATCTCTGTTATTAGGGCAACTCTGCCCCAATATCTTTTTCCTTCAGATAATCTACCTAAATATCTAAAAACTGCATGATGTCAGATGTTAAAACTTTGCACATTTTAATCCTATTACTGTCAATTAACTACACAACTCTTTGTTGAATACGTAACTATTATAGGTATTTGTTTAGAAGTAAGTTGACTGTTGTTATTCCATACAAGTTCTTTATTGTTTGTGTTTGCTACATTCAAAATTAGTGTACTTTTTGATTTTATTCTATGTATTCAGAGCTTTTCCCCTAGGGTCTCTGCTGAAAGAGTTTCTTGCCCAGTCACACTAACCTGGTTAACAAATGTCAAATCAAATGAAATAAAATGTTAAGATACTGTAATTTATGACTGTATTCTAAGAGATGAGGGGCTACTGCATGTCAAGTCTATGTTGCCCAAAAAGTATGGGGTTATGAAAGCCTCCCTTGCATGTTAAGATGCATTGTATTTTTTAACTCCAAAAGCATACCTCTCAACTGTCCAGATTTAGGTCTCATATTTTAGATCTGTTCCTAGTAAAATTTGTGGCTTTCTAAATTTTTGTAACAAATCACTGAGGATTGAGTTCAGTAAATAATGAGAGGCGTTTGAGTATTAGACTTCACACCCTTCAAAAAATAATTGTATCAAGACTTTTTTACTTCAGCAGCTTTCCAAATTCATAACAGCAACATTTAAAATTTGTCCCTATTTTTTGGGCTTTGTCCAGATTTTTTGTGCTAAGAGTTTGAGAGGTATGCCCCAAAGCAATCAGTTTTAAAGGTGCCCTGCAGGGAGAAAGAGATGAAAATGACAACCACCCAAAAAGGAACTGCTCTACAAAAAGCTAGACGCAACAGGACTTGTCTGGAAAAGTCTCAATTCCTTCAGCTATACCATTTCACATCTTGTAATCACTACAGCATACCAATTAAAACATATAAGAAACTATTAGGAATAGGTTTCATAGGTTGATACCAGGCTATCGGCCCTACGGCCTATACAAGCCTAGCCATAACAATTACCTGGATATTTCTTCCCACAATATTTACTTCCCTGAACTCCTGTCTAGCAGGGCGACTGACGTGATCCCCGGGGTGAATTTCCTATTTCCCATACAATTGTCAAGGTTCCATTTGAAGAGGGCCAAGGGGGTGCTCTGCTTGACATATATGGGCAGTCTATTCCAGAGTATGGGGAGTCTTTGAGTCAGGAACCTATCCCTCCAGCATGTTTTATTCACTGTTATGTCAAGGTTTAGATCCCTGGAGCGTGTGGCTCTGAGGGATTGGGATTTCTTTAAGCGGAGCATGTCCAACAGCTCAGGGTTTGGCATGGCCTTGTATGGTAAGCAGAGATTGCCTCTGAGTAGACAATATGCCACAAGAGTACAGCTGGAGTTTTTTTAGATGGTCAGCATAGGGCATCTGCTTTAGGCATGTGATTCTTATAGTGAGGTATTTCTGCGGCCTTTCCAGCTGTTGCAGATGTCTTGTGAGGTACATACCAAACGGGGCACTGTACTCTATAATGGGTCTAATGAGGGATGAGTACAGTGGGACAATGATCTCCTTTTTTCTGAATGAAAAGCCCTTAGTGATGAAGTGTGCCACACAGAAGGATTTCCTGACTGTTGTGACGATGTGGTTATCGAAAGTGAGACGACTGTCCACCTGTGTCCCCAAGTCTCTAAATCACACTTTCAATGTTTAGTGTCCTGCCACCTATGTGGTAATTCATGGGTACATGTTTTTTTCCAAAGGGGATAACTATACACTTCTTGGCATTAAGCTTGAGCCCATGGCTCTGGCACCAGGCATCCGTTTCTGCAAGGCCCTTTTGTAGAATATCCACATCATTTGGGGATTTAATAATGGCTCCCAGTTTGCAGGCATCTGCGATCATTGTTAGCCAGAGTCCCTTAGTGTTGGCCTGAACTTCAGAGAAGTAGATGCCAAACCAGAGTGGTCCCAGGACTGTACCCTGAGGTACTCCACTTGTCTAGAGCTGGATTTGGAGTCGGCTACTTTTATAGTCTGTGTTCTGTCAGTAAGCCAGTTGGAAGCCCATCGAGTGATGTAGGGATTTATGCCCAGCTTAGTAAGTTTATCTAGGATTCCAGAGTGGGGGGTGGTGTTGAAGGCCTTGGCAAGGTCCAGATAGGCTGTGTGGACTGCCTTACCCTCGTCCACAGCTCTGGAGACTGATTCGAAGAAGTCAATCAGATTCAGGAGACAAGATCGGCCCTTCACAAACCCAAACTGGGTGGGGTCCAGTGTTTGAAGGTCCAATGTTTTTGTTTATAAATTCTATGATAAGCCTGATCTGCAAGGGCATGGAACGCATTGTCAAACTGATGAGACGGTAGTTCCCAGGATCCAAGGCGGATCCTCCCTTGTGGAGCAGGACAACTGTAGCTGTGCGCCACTCAGTGGGCACGAAGCCCGAGGTGAGGCTATGATTAAACATGACACTTAGGTGAGGTGCCAGGCACATTTTGTAGTTCATGTAGTACACAGCCTGGGATGTCATCTGGTCCCATGGATGCTGTATTCTTAGCTTTGGAGAGTGTGGTTTCTACCTGTGTGGCCGTGATTACCAGAATTTGGCAATCTTTTGGTATTGAGATGGGCTCTTTAGGGGGTGAGAGGGGAGTGAAGTTGGCACTAAATCGATATGTCAAGATATTGGCAATATCCTTGGGATCAGTATATTTAATGCCATTCTGCTGTAGCTCAGAGCAGATCTGAGCACTGCCATTTAAATTCTTGACATAACTATAGAATGCCTTGTGGCTGTCTTTGGAATCTTTGGCAATTTTATTTTCATAACTAGCTTTTGAGAATTTTATGAGGGATCTCAGCTTCTTACTGAGGCTGGTAAGGGAGTTTTTTGCATCATGGGATTTTCCTCTTTTCTGCAACAGTTTCTTCCTTCTGTTGTATAGTTTGTTTATAGCAGGGGACCATCAGATTGGCTTCATTTTTTTTGGAGAAGAGCATCTTGGTTCTATTTGGGATGGCGCGATTCATGCACGAGTAGATGTGCTCATACAGTGCCTTAGTGTAGAATTCTGCAGTCGAACTTCCAGATCCCATCTGCGTGGGTGTCGTGAAGTTTGTTTTTCTGACTTCGGTAGCATAAAGTTGGCTTTGGAGAGGTTTTTTCCTTACTCGGGTGGGGGAGGGGGGGTGATTTGCTTATGGTCAGACCTGACCAATGAGGGGTTGACCACTGGTGTGGAGCATCCATCTCCCATGTTAGTAATTACCAAGTCTAGGATATTGGAGCCCCTGCTGGGACAATGGATTAGTTGATCCAGGGCGTTGGAATTTATGAATTCCAAGAACCGCTGGAAAAAAAGAGTTGGTACCCGAGTAGTTTTCCCAGTTAATGGCAGGGTAGTTGAAATCACCCAGTATTAGGGTGTTTGGTTGTATCTTAATATTTTCCAGTATGTTTAGAAAGGTGTAATAAGAATCTTGGGGCATGGTGGGGGATCTGTAGCAAGCCACAATTTAGATTGCAGTCTTACCTAGTGTTATAGTTGCACCTGGAGAATTTCAGATGCATTGTGTTGGGCAACTAGCCTGGAGGTGTGAATATCCTTTGTGAATATGTATACTTCTCCACCTTTAGCGTTTCGGTCTTGGTTTTGTGGCCGAAAAGTGTGGTAAGAATTGTAGCCTGGTATTGCAGGGGTGCTCTCTGGAGCCTTGAACCAGGTTCTCAGTTACTGCACAGATATCAATGTTCTCCATTTTTAGGAATGCCTCGAAAGAGAGTGCATTTTGAGGTTTAGACTTCTAGCATTGAGTAGCATTACCTTCAGATTTTGCATGCTTGTATCTGTTACGGTGGTGGTTTTATCCTTTGAACCTTGCCTAAAAAAGGCACTATAAGGGTAGCAAGAGCTTTAGCCAATAACCTAAATCCCAGGGGTGACACGTGCAGACCATCTCTGGCAAAGCATCATGGTTTGTCGATCATGTCTTCCCAGGCAGACAAATACTGGACCCCCTTTGAATGACACCAGAATCTTAGCCAATTGTTGAAGTCAATCATTTTGTCCTTATACTGTGGTATCATTCTGGACGAATGCAGGATGCTACTCAGGGCTAGGGTCATACCTGCCTGGGTCACATGATCCAAGAGCTCTTCATGTCTCTTTAGTCATTCACTCCAGCATGGACAATGAGAAAGTCGTACTTGTTGTGGAGTGACTTGAGTGCATATGTTATGTGGCTGATCCCGGCACCCGACAGGCAGCTGACTGTAATTTTCTCCTTGTTCAGCCTGGTGAGTGGAACATCAGTGTGCCTGACTATAGAATCACCTATGACTTAAGTGTTTGGTACATTGTCTTGCCTTGGGGGCTGTTGTTGGATGGCACACTGGTGTTGTGAGCTGTGTGTCACTTTGGTTGTATGTGTCACTTTGGTTGTGACTGGTGTTTGTTTGCATTTCAGCTTTGGACGTCCTTCTTGCTTGGGCAGGTTAATGTTAAGGGCCTCCACATATGCGGGTTTAGTGGCCTCCACATATGCGGGTTTAGTGTTGCTATGCGTGGGTGTTGATGGTGTAGGTTTTGAAGGGCTAGGAGTTGCTTGAGGTGTAAAGCAGGTGTTAAACCTTCTCCTCTTGACTGTCTAGCACAATTTTGTCCAGAGAGAGCTTTGCTTCCAGTCTGGCTATGTAAGTGCAGCTCTCGCAGGTTGTAGTGTTGGGTGGTAGGAGGAGAGGATTGTCTGTGTACATGAGGCAGTTGCCCCATTGCCCCAGTATGCCCAGATTCACCAGATGGACAGAAGAAAACACCAGAAGCTGACTCTTGGACATGCCTGTTTAGGTGCTTTTTTGTAAAGTTTAAGAGCTGTTTTTTCCTTACCTTTTCAAGGTACTTTGCAATTATAAGCTGTTTAGTGCCTATGATTAATTTGTCCTTATTGACAAGGAGTGTTGAGTGGTTCTATCAGTTTCAGGCTTCCTAGTGCTTTCCAGCAGGTTCTAGAGCAAGTGCTAGTCACAGGGGTTCAGATTTTACTGCTACTACTGAGAAACAAGCTAGTTCTAAGGGAAATTTTTAAGAGCAGACTTTCTGGCACCTGGAATAGTTTACTGTAGCCTCACAGTGCTGCACGATGCATGTGCAAACACGAGTTTTTAAGCCAGAAAGTAGAAAGGGATAGAAATCAGCACAAAAAGGCTAATAAAATTACAATTTCAGAGCGGGAAACCAAACCTCTAGCTTTAGATAGACAGTACAATGCTCACCTACAACACTTAATATCTCACAATCACACAACAGATAATTACATTGACAGTCCTAAACAGAGAGCACAGAATTTTAACACTGTCTGCACGGAAGGAAACTATTTGTACCATGCCTAGGGGTTGGCATTTCCAGATCAGTACCAGTTCTGATTACTCGCTATGCTCACTTATGGCATCAACTGCAGTAACAGAGTCAGTAATAATGGCAAAATATGTTTGACCGCTCGTCACCCTGTTGCGTGCCAAAGTAAGAGAAGAATCACTACACTGGGTATTCTTCACACGCACTGGACCGTAACTTCGGGACACTTCTGTATGGCTTAACCCATCGTGTAGTCACTGCTTTTATGGGGGGGGGGTAAGGCACTGCTTTACAAGGTCTCCTAATAATGCAGTTTGGGTACTATTTCATCCAACCCGATCTGTAACTTAAATATTAGACATGATGTTGGAGCGCAACTGCCTCCAACAATGACGCAACCTTTACTGTCGTGATTTTGCGGTTGTATGTTCACCACAAACATGTTTTACATATACCTGACTTCTGTATTAACATTTGTCTTACTCCGAGCATCCTTTGTAAAAGGATTATCAGCTCGGTAAGAGTGGTTATTTATCTGTTTACCAGCTGCTTAGTATTTAATTTGTTGCTGATTACGTAAGTATGGATCCATACAACCGTTTACAGAATTATGTGGTTTCTACATTTGGTAGCCATAGTTTTCCCTGAGATAAGTAACATTAGATTAGGGAGAAATCCGACTAGAGAGTGTTTTAGAATCTGCAGTTATTTGTCTAATTTACACTGGAGCAGCAGGCACACGATTTGTTAGCAGCTGTGGGAAGCTGGCTGGGAGCTTCTGGTACTTAGTCATGGTTGTGATCCTGTTGGAATTCCAATTAAACGCTATTGTTTGATATTTAGCAAGACTTGCTAAAGTACAATACTTCCAAAGGATTTAAATCAACTCACCGAATACGTGCAAAAAGCAAACACATATTAATATAATAGCCTGTGTTCATTAAACAGGCTGCACTGGGACATCTTCCCAATAATATACACTTTCCGGTGACAATATATACTAAACTCATTCATTGCAATATGCAATACAAATTCATTAGAGGAGTACCGCACCCACAGACTCAAAAAACATGTTTAAAACATCATGGCATGTTGTTTCCTACACTTTAACAGCACTCAAGTATTATTTACAGGATTTTAAATATTTTTATATGTAATTCCAGACTCTGACCACCTGGAGGCTGGCATATTGACGTGGTTTGGATAAATCAGGTTGCCATCCAGTATCCCAGAAATCATTGTTTGGCTCAAAAATGTTACATCATGCAGGCCTCCGTTTGCCTAAAGTTCCTGTCATTTCATAGATGTTGCATGCGTACAAAGTACTGAATAAAATAGAACAGTGTAAGTAACATTCCCTGCTGCTGGATGACTACTTAAAACAGAAACAGTGCAAATGCCACAGAACACACTCAAAGTACTGTTTACTGCTGCCTTTTTTTCTAATTTAGTTTAAATGGCACTAATTTGTGAGACAATGAATTCCAGTCCATTTGCTTCTCCCCTCCCCCATAACACTGAGCTTCCCTAGCTGTCAAAGTCCTGAGGGTAATTTGACCTGGTAATTCCATTGATTGGCAGATCTCAGCAGGGTGCTCGACTAATGTAATTTAATCTTTGCTCTAGCATTTCCTTTGTTAGAGGGGGCATTTTTTTGCTGCACTATAGCCATGGCCTTACTTGACTGCAATCACATCCAGTAAGGTCTTACACCAAGGAACTAAAGAATAAAACATTTATACTATCAACCAGTTTAGATCTTTATTAATTTAAGTGTTAAGGTATCACTTCATGCTTCCACCTTCTTGAGATTTACATGTGCAAAGTGTGTTGGTATGCAGTGTTTGCCTTCATATGTTTTTACTCCACTGGTTGGTTTGCAAAAAAACCTTTTGCAGTGTCCCTGGATTTGTCTTTGTACATACAAACCACATTGCTATATTTTCCCCGTCCTTTTTCTTGTCTCCAGAACTCACTTATAACAAAGTAAAATTTTTATTGATTTTTTTTTTTTAAATAAAGGACATCAAGGTTAACTTACCTTGAATCAGATAATGGATGCCACTGCAAAGAATCACTGTTGAAATATTTGTGCATGGACAAAATCCCTTACTAAATCTATTTGCCAGCCTCCAGTTCAATTGGTGCTATGGCTTTAATATACTGGTGTGTTTGCTCATGCCTTCCAAATATCTCCACTATTACATACCAGTTTTGCAGTGTAGTAACCACCCGACATGCCCATACACCCTTAGCCATCAATATGCAGCTACTCCTGTTCATGTAAGTATGTGAATTCATTTTCAGACATAAGGTGTGGAAGCTGCACTGAATAATTCTATGTGCTTGTTCAGGTTTCACTTGCTTAGAGCTACTCTCATGTTAAGCCACTACGAATATGTTGCACTGCCACCTCTGATACCAGGGTAATGTTTTTATCTTTCTATTCCCGCACTGTACACTAGCAGTATCTGGTGCAAATACAACAGAGAAGTATGCAAGCGATACACCACCTAAGCATCATTTGCCGTGCAGAATGTACAAGTATGCATACCAAATTTCTGTGTTTCCAAACATTATTGTTACTACACTACTACTGAATAAAATGAACAGCACTCAGGCTGGGGGAAGGACAAGGGAGCCATGACATCACAGAATGGGTGGGTCTTATTATTTTAGTTAGAATCAGATGACGGCTGTGGTGACGTCACTTTGGGGGAGGGAACTGATTAAGTACCAGCACCACCTGGCCTCGATGATGTCAGTAATTGGGCGACTCCAGCAGGCTTTATTCAAACGTGAGAGAATCATTTTGTAACTGAAACCATCACAGTAGGAGAAGGAAGGCTTCTGTTACAGAAGTAAGGGGAATTATAAAAATTGTAAATGCTTTATTGTTGTTGCTTTACAGAGGGCAATGTAAATAGGGAGGAAAAGGGCCGTGAAGTTGAGGAATGCATTACAGAAACCTGTTGTACTCCTTTAAGATTCCAGGCAGTATGCTTGAATATTAAATATTTTACGGTGTCGTAAAACGTCTCGGGCGGAGTTTGGGCGGTGCTTGCTACTGCGCATATGGTGAGCCAGTAAACTACAATATCGCTGCCAGCTGTACAAAGACAATGGGGCAAGTAGGACGGGAGTTTGTAGCCACGCCCCCAGATGTGACTTTCCTTAAGTTGGCCCTATTAACGTCCCTAACTACAGAAAATGAGAAAAGTGAAAGCTCTAGCCACCCCTTCAGCATGTTGTTTTCAAACAGTTTCCTATTAGTAACTCTCTAAACGAGCAAAAATGGCGACAAATGATCAAACACAAAATGGCCGACCACATATGCAGTACTACAACAGATACAAAAATATGCCTGCAGTTACCATTAAAAATAATCAAAAAGACAATTAGTAAATTAATCACCACTTTCCAAGCCAGCTCTAGGCTATTAAAGTATTCACAGTTCCACTGCGAAAACAGCCTGTTTTTGAAATGTGTAATTACTGCCGAAATAACCTGCGCAATTAGTCTCGTCACTTTTCGGCACGTTTTACAAACAAACCAACGAAGGCAAGTTCAACAACAGGCCCTGTCACAGATCCACTGCGGTGAGCGGCTACTACTGCTTCCATAAAAAAGTTTACGACCACTTAAAAACAGCAATGTTGTTTTTTACGTCACAAGAATCCATTAGTTAGTATTTTATCATAATACGTGCATACATTTTACAGAAAAATGAAATAACCATCCCGATATACATTTCTTCCTCCACTCATCTACACCTGAAAAAAAGGCTCGTCAAGAACATAAACTACCGTGATAACTCCAAAACTAGAAAAATAACAATAAAATTTACCAAAGTTACTAATAACAGCAACTATACTTTGCCCACATTATTAAGAATTAAATCAACTGACATAACTATTAATGGAAGTTACTTAAAAATTAGACTAATAAATATTTGGTACTTACACACTTCCTTAACAACATAAGGTGCAATGACGGAAGATTTTTTTTTTTTCACACAAGGGCGAAAGGGGTGGGGAGCTCACATGACTTCCGCTTCCACTGCAGCATTCTGGGCAAATGAAAAGTAAACAGCAAAGCAATATACTAGAAAGTAACATAAATTGCGTTTTTAGCTTTGTTTTATTTACTTGTGTACCTTATCCCCACTCCTGAATACTTAAAAGTGCTTAACATACCACTTAGATGAACACAGGCATCAGTTCTTGGAATAGATAGTGTATCCTCCAACCAGAGGAGCAAGTTTACCAATCTCAGCTGTACAGATTTTCGTATAATGCCCAGATTTTTTTGCCGTTTTTCATAAAACTATGTTTTTCTGGCAAACTATCGGTAAGTCGTTGAAAATCGATGCTAATGCAAAACCTGCTGTGCTATCAACTTTCTAAGTCTCTAAAGAGCAATATTTAAAATTTGTCCCTATGTTTGGGTCTTTGCCTCCTCCCCCCCCCCCTCCGTAATTTATGCCTTTTCCCAGATTTCTTGAAGAAGTCGAGAGGTGTTCTGGTACTTACCAGCATGGGAGAGTGTTGCAACCCCCTTATCTTCTTTCACTATCGGACCACAAAGCTATCTCCTTTTAAGTAAAATAAGTCAAATTAAGCTAGTAACTAGGATTACTCTACAGCAGACTGTTTCTCACGATTCAGGGCTCCCCCTAACCTTGACAGCTGCCTATGCAGAATTATTCACACAGTCTCAATGCAAACATCTGAATGGCTGCATAGGTTGTCATACCTACCAGAAATAAACTCAAAACAAACCCCACTAAAGGAATCCTCAACCAAACAGGATATATAATAAAAGAAGAAAATTCATGACAAAAAGGAGCAAGAGCAACTCCCTTAAAAACAAGTGCTCTGCTATATAACTAAACAAGAAACTAAGATGTCTAAGTCCAGCAAAGCCAACTATGAGGTCATTACAGCCTTGCAAGCTAAGATAAATCACAAGGACTTATTCAGCTATGTCTGTAATTTTAAAGGCAGCAAACACAGCACTGTGGTGAACAGTACTACCTTCACTGTCAGGGTGACATGGCAAATCATCCAAGGATTAGCCTCAGTGCATGCACTGTAGAGCATCAGAGTGTTTTTTTTTTTTTTATCTAAGTGTGTCAGCGCATGTCAGTGTTTCCGTGGCTCATCTATTAGTAGTAAATATAAACTGTGCATGTGTGTGTATTTGTATGTGTATATATATATATATATATATATATATATATATATATATATATATACATATAGATATGCATATATGTATACATATATAGATATGGATTTACTTCAGAATCTCGAAAGCCCAAAATCCTGAATCTCAAAAGACTACCAAAATCTTGAAAGTTCAAAATATTGCAAACTCAAAATACTGAATCTCATAATATTAAAAAACACAGGACACCAAAACTTACTATAGTCTAGCACAAGTACACACAGAAACAAATAAAAGACAAACCATATTACCCTTCTCCAACTATAAGCAAGGGGGCAAGCCCCCTGTGCCCCCCACACACCCTGCTACTTAAATATATCAACTCCGAGATCACACTTCACTACACTAAGATGAGTTATGTTGTAGTACAGCAAATAAGAAGGGAACATAACTAAGGTTACAGCAGGCAGTCATGAAGCATGTAATAGTATGTTTGCCATTTTGTTCTGTGGAGTGCGATCTCGGAGTTAATATATTTAAGTAGCAGTGGGTGTGGGGGGATCAGAAGGGCTTGCCCCACTGCTTATAGTTGGAGAAGAGGAATATGTTTCTGTATGTACATGTGCTGGACTATAGTAACTGTTAATGTCCTGTTTTTTTTTTCAATATTATGAGATTTAGTATTTTGAGTTTTCAATATTTTGAACTTTCAAGATTTTGGTCTCAGTCTTTTGGGATTCAGGATTTTGGGCTTTCAAGATACTGAAGTGAATCCATAGATACAGATATACATACATATATGTGTGTGTTTGTGTGTGTGTGTGTGTGTGTGTGTGTGTATCTATGTGTACATAGGTCGACAGGAAGAAAGATATGGACCCTATATACTATGACATATTTTTCCATTTTCATACTCATACTATGCAGTGATGTTGTCACCTTACAGTAAGACGCTGTCCGGTTCGATTCTCAGCTAGAGCGTCTTCTGCGTGGAGACATGCGTGAATGGGCGTGTCTTTGTTGAAGGTTGTGCATCAGGCCTAGTAAGCCGGTACATAAAAATCAACTGAGTAAAAAACAAAGACACGAACTAAGTCCCAAAAAACCACAACAGAATGCAAAAAGCACAGCAGTATCCAACGAACTCTTCCAAGATTCCTCAAACTGGTAAAATCCTTTTATTGGAAAACGAACAACACAATAAGGTGAACGAAAAATAAATATATCAAGCGCTTTTGCCTGCGTGAATCCCAGGCTTTATCAAGATAAAACAGCAGGGTAGTGAACTCCCTTTAAATAGGGCAGTTCGTTACTAATTAATATAATTAATCAATTTAATTAATTAAAATACCTTACTGGTACTTGGTTACAAAATTTTGTGTACAAACTTTAAGCGTAGTTGTCAGCTGTTCTTTAAAAGCTGGAACCAGATAACAACATACTAAAATGTGAAAATAACATTTGATGAACGATAACGTTTAGGCATCTGTTAACTGTGCAAATGCTAACCTTTAGTAATTGTTTACAATCCTTACTTTGTAGAATCTTTGTGATAATACCCCATGTTTAAAAATATTATTAAATGTCCTGCAAGAATAGTCCCAGTGACTTGCAGTAACTGAATCTCTTTGTTTTTTGAGTCCAGTCTCCCCAAGAACTACATGCAATATATTTAAAATATTTATTGAAATTTAAAAATATTCCTATGTACACTGTGTGTAAATAAATTAAAGTAAATGTAAAATGTTAATAAATTTAATAAATATGTTAAATATAATAAATATAGAAATAATATAATAAATACAATAATATGATAAATATAATAAATATCCGATATGATAAATATAATAAATATAATAAATATCCTACCAACTTTATTTAAATATATACAATACTGTATTTGTAAAATAGTGCACATTTGTGATGGAATGTATGTTAGAAATGTGTAATATCCAAGGCTTCTTATGTCCATAAAACTAGTGTTTGGCTGGGTGTGCACGTACTTTATGTATTAAAAATAATTCTGTACCTATGACGTATAAAATCTGTAATGCTTTTCAAAATCAGTAATATTTTTAAAAGACTGCACAATACATGTCCAAATACTGTGATCTTCCATCAAACATTAAATTGTGTACATTAGATGTATAATTTTGCTCGTTTCAATTTTAGTAAGCTACTGATACTTATAGCATCATTTAAACCAGGTGGTTTGGTTGCATTTAGTCTGAGTTGCCATATTAATTCTTTGTACTCGATAATGGCCTCCCAGTCACCACCTCTGGGGTTCAGGGGAACTTGTTCTAAAACAAAGAATTTTACAGTCATCCCAGGGCATACTGTTTGGTGTCTGTAAAAGGCATTGGATTCTTTCTTTTTCTGGATGTCGTAGAGGTGCTCGTATATCCTTCTACGCAGCGTCCTCTCAGTCTTTCCAATATAGAAACTTTCACAAACCTGACACAGACCTATGTACACTATACCTTTAGATGCACAATTGTAATACAAGTCTGATTTGACCCTGATTTAATGTATAGAGAGCTTGTGTTCATAATGTGTGCACATTGTTTACAAGCATTGCATTTGTAGGTACCCATTGTAGTGCTCTTGGTTTGTTTTGTGTGCTGCCTTTGTCTCTCAAACATGTTTTTAAGATTCATATTTCTTGCGTTAACAAATGTTGGATGAATGGGTAACCATTTGTTGGTCTCTTCATTTGACCTTAAAATAGGCCAATATTTTGTTATAGTGTTTCTTAAATCAACAGCATTGTTGTTGTATGTGTATACAAATGCAGCTTTAGAGTCAAATTCTTTGCTTTGTGCGAGTGTCATCATTTTCAGGTGTTGTGTCATCTTTTGCTAAACCTAATAAAGGTGCATATATATTACCTCTTTTGTTCAGTACTTCTTGATGTATTTTATTAATTAAAGTGTGGGGATATCCTCTCTCTAGAAATAGGTTCTTTAATGTGTTCACTTCTTTACTAAATAATGCTTCCGTGCTACACATTCTTGACGCTCTAATAAATTGGCCTTTCAAGATACCCTTCTTTTGTGAAAAGGGGTGGCCACTACAAAAATGCAAGAATGCGTTCGAAAAGGTACTCTTTCTAAACACTGATGACTCAAACCTTCCTAGCTCATTGTTCTTAGTCAAACTGACATCAAGGTAGTTTAATGAATCATCACTGATATTAAACGTAAACTTTAAAAAATCAGTGGTATTGCTTATGTACCTTAAAAACTTTTCGAGACATTCCCTACTGCCTCTCCATAATATGCAAATATCATCCAAATATCTTTGATAGTGAATAATATTTTCTTTCCAGGGTGATGTTAAAACAAATTTGTTTTCCCAGTAAAATAAGACAATGTTCGCATATGCAGAGGCACAAGGTGTGCCCATTGCTACACCAATTCTTTGTTTAAAGAATTCCCCATTAAAAAATATAAAATTGTTATTTAAAATAATTTCCATAAAATCAACTATCAGGTTTATTAACTTTGTACTTAAACCTGAAAATTTAGATAAAATGTCACTAAACCATTGTAGTCCTGTAACATGGGGGATACTGGGAAACAATTCTACTACATCCACTGTAACCATAACATCTGTGCATTCATAGAATTCATTTCTGATATTTTTAAGGAATTCCCAAGAGTCCTTACAAATGTGTCTGAAGGATGAAACCATCTTTTTAAGTGAAACATCTACAAATTTTCCCAAAGGTTCTGTGATACTTCCAGATCCTGCCACAATGGGTCTAAATTTTAAAGGGTTTAAACCTTTATGGACTTTGGGAATGCCAAATATGACCAGGGTGAGGGGTTTGTTGACCATTAAAAAATTCAACAATTTTTCATTAATCACCCCTTGTAACAAATGATCTTGTAATAGAAATTTTATCTTCGCATATGCTATGTTGATTTCATTTAGAGAAATGATACTATATTGCTCAGTATCCTGCAGTATGTTATGTAAATTTTCATCATAGTCATGTTTGTACATTAAAACCACCCCCCCCCCCTGTCCGGTTTCATGACCCTGATTTGTTCTTCCCTTAGTTGATTTATAAGGGAAAAACAATTTGCGGATAAATTCTCTTTTGTATTGTTGTTTTTTCTTAACTTTCTGATGTCCGTCTCAACTAGTTCTTCAAAAATTCTAATAACTGGGTGTAGGGGGGGATTAAAAGTACTAGTTCTGCTAACTGGTTCCTTCATAAAAGGTGCACCTTTGAAGAATAAATTCAAATTGAGCTGTCTTGTATAAAGTTTTAATTCTATGATGGTTTTAGTTACATCTAAGGGCTTAGTTGGAACAAAATGGAAACCTTTCGTGAATAATTCAAAATGCGTGTCACCAATAACCATGTCAGTAAAATTGAAAATTGTAAAATTACATTTTGAAATGATTGTATAGGGTTCAGTGGTAGGTCCAACCATTTCTAATTCATTGATAGGTAATGGTCTGTTCATCTCCGTTGTCTCCCCCAATTGTGGTTGTTTTGAAACTGCACCCTGTTTCCCTGTCTGCCCTGTGGAAAATAAAAAACCTGGTTTGGGTTATTGTTAGGTGTACTTGTACTGTTGTTACCTTCCTGTTTCTGTGCCAAACGTTCACTGCATCTTGGTGGTTCGTCTACAAGAGGAGCATTGTCATGATTGTGTACAGTGTTGTTAGCCCCCTTGCTACTACTCTGTTTACTAAACCACCCTCCTTTGGCCAGAGTCTGATATGCCACCCCATTTTTGTAGTCATTCAGGTCCCTTTCCAACTTTCTGATCTTTCTATCCATTATTTTAATGCAGTGCTGATCAACATCTAAAAACACATTGTCATAATCTTTTTTTACTCTAGGAAAATGCATGTCAGAAACAATTGCATCATTTAAGTCATTTAGTTCATTTAACAATACATCTATTTTCTTTTCATAGTCCTTAATCATGAGTTGAATCATGTCCAGACCTGCATTATCAAGTAAAAGTGAAATGTCTTTAAATAATTGTGACCCTTGAGTAGCGTTGTTAGGGAATTTGTTTGGCCCTTTGGGACTCTCTTAACCCTAACACATTCATAGAGATAATCAATTTCTAATTGCATTGCTTTAAATGCATACAATTTCTCTTTGAACAATATAAAATCATTGTCAGTTTTGTTAATTCTCGTAGAATTGTCAACAGTACCTTGTTGAAATGTGAACGTTTTGCTTGTCCATGCCCCAAAATTGAAAGCTCTTAGGTTATTATCCACAGCTTTGGTCGCACCCTGCTGCTGAAGAGATAGTCCGTTTTTTGCCGAAATTCCATTCATGTGTCCCATAGTGTTTAACCGCCCATTGGCATTTGAAGTGTGTACTTCATTATCGTGTTCCGTACCCATGTTGTTCTCCCCAAATTCTTGTAGCTGATTGCCTGCAACCCCGGATTAAACATTTGAGTTACTTTCTTTACTTTTTAAGGAGTTGCTTAACTGGGTGAGCAGGCAAACTACCTGCCAAAATTCAGCTCTTGTAACTGGCGTGTCCTCTGACACGTCACGTAAAGTAAGTGGTGTACTTGGAAAGACAGAAGCATCTGCGCTCTCTGCCATATTTAAATCCAGTAAAAAACAAAGACACGAACTAAGTCCCAAAAAACCACAACAGAATGCAAAAAGCACAGCAGTATCCAATGAACTCTTCCAAGATTCCTCAAACTGGTAAAATCCTTTTATTGGAAAATGAACAACGCAATAAGGTGAATGAAAAATAAATATATCAAGCGCTTTCGCCTGCGTGAATCCCAGGCTTTATCAAGATAAAACAGCAGGGTAGTGAACTCCCTTTAAATAGGGCAGTTCATTACTAATTAATATAATTAATCAATTTAATTAATTAAAATACCTTACTGGTACTTGGTTACAAAATTTTGTGTACAAACTTTAAGCGTAGTTGTCAGCTGTTCTTTAAAAGTTGGAACCAGATAACAACATACTAAAATGTGAAAATAACATTTGATGAACGATAACGTTTAGGCATCTGTTAACTGTGCAAATGCTAACTTTTGGTAATTGTTTACAATCCTTACTTTGTAGAATCTTTGTGATAATACCCCATGTTTAAAAATATTATTAAATGTCCTGCAAGAATAGTCCCAGTGACTTGCAGTAACTGAATCTCTTTGTTTTTTGAGTCCAGTCTCCCCAAGAACTACATGCAATATATTTAAAATATTTATTGAAATTTAAAAATATTCCTATGTACACTGTGTAAATAAATCAACTGAAAATCATTAGTGGACCGGAGTTCCGCTGTGGCAACCCCTAACCGGGAAAAGCTGAAAGAAACACACACACACACACACACACACACACACACACACACACACACACACACACACACACACACACACACTATGCAGTGACAATAAACAAATATATAAACAGGAAATTCATTTTTTCACTATTAAAGTAAAAGTTGGGAATGTAGAGTGAATTATATTGCATTTCTAATTTACAAAGAGATGCATAAGTATTAGATATGTGATATGGGAAGAACATAGGTGGAAACTAACAGAAAAGTTAGTTGCTAAACAGGAAAGTGATCACTGGGATGTTTTAGTGAATCTGAATGAATCAATTGAAAGTTGATATTGACTACAAATACACTCATAATTTGTGAAACAATGATGAGAGGATAGGAACAGACTGAAAAGATGATGTAATGAAATTTACCTTACACTGTGGTTAATGAACAGTTCATAATTAAAACATATTTTGAATATATAACTGTTTAATTATTAAAAGACAAATATTTATTAAATGATACACTATTCTAGTTTCAAAGCTATATAGATTATGTATCTAAATACTGTTGTTAACATTAAAACAGTTTCTATTTCTTTCTTCTCTATGATTAATTCAAAACAAGATTAAATTCATCATTACTTAACTTATCTACTTTACACTTAAAAATCTATTGAGCCTGTGAAATAACCTTACATCAATTAGCTGACTGATGCTAAGATCGATATGAAATAATTAAAAGGAGAAGAAAAGGAAAACAAAAGAGAAGATGAAGACATGCAAGAAATGAAAGAGAGATGGAATGAAAAGGGGGAAAAAAGGAGGAGGTAGGGAGAAAAGATTAAAGATGAAAGAAGAAGAAACAGGAACAAACCTCCGGATTAATAAGTACTTTACTGTAGAGCTTTGAGTCCCTAATAAGATAACCTATTTTTTATAGCTTTAAGAAAAGTCTTTAGATAGAGAGAGTGAGTCTAGTGGAAATTCTTACACCTAGACTAGGCATTTCGATAATTCCATGTATACAGTTAAATTATCTTTTCTTAATCATCATTCTTATTATAATAATTTTGCCATGCCTGAAATGTTTACTACATACATCAACAAATTAAAAGAAGTGACTTGCTTTACTGCTTACTAGTATGTTTATACATGGCAATCTATTCCTTATGAATTATTTAATCTTTTACCGTGAAATCAACTTTGTTATCCTTAAAAATCAGTGGATTAAACACTCCCCAAAAAGAGCAAACCTGATAAAATACCCTGGTACCAGTAAGGCACAAATTATATTTCTCCAAGAAATACATATTAAACATTCAGATGAACATGGTCGGAATCCAAACAAATGCATAATATTAACTCAATTTGCCTTTAAAAGTAAAAGGAGAGGACTTATGATTTTGAGGAAAAACAATCTCAGATTATAAACAAAGCAAATAACCAAAAGGGTTTGATGTGTCTAATAGTTATAAACTATAACAATAGATTATGGCCCTTCGTAAACTTATTTTGGTTTCCTGGGATGGAACCAAATTTAGCCAAAAAAGATTTAGACATTATCTTCGACATTACCAAAGGTAATATAATAGTAGATGGTGATTTTAATTGTTTACTAAACAACTTGAGCACTACTGCTACCAGAAGATTAAGACTAACTTCCACAGCTAAGATATTAAAAAACTGGATGGAAACTCTTAACTTAAATGATACTTTTACTATGAGCCATAATAAATCTTTAGAATTACTCTTATTATGCTACTCAAACCAGAACTGATATAATTTTGATTTCACAGGATATTATCTCTAAAATACTCAATTTTAACACAATCCCTTGTCCTACATCAGATCACAATGCTCTTATTTTTAAAAATTCAAATAGACTGTAAAAAAACACTACTAATAACCATAATTCATGCTCATGTTACTAAACTAAATGAATTTAAACCATGGCTGTGCACAGAAATTGGCATCTTTATGCAAATCAACAATTGAGAAGAAGCCAGTAAAATTATGGTCTGTAATTCCTTCAAAGTTTATATATTTGGTAAATCCTTATCTTGGTATACACACACACACACACACACACACACACACACACACACACACACACACACACACACACCTGAAAGTGTTAGACAAGGAGATATTAAATATTCAAGTTAAACTTCAAACAGTTAAAGCCAAATGTGAAGAAAATGACAGATCTATAAAAATGAAATATAAAGTTTAAATAAAAAATATTCTGAACTTATTAAAAATTGCCTGCCATGCTATGTTATCAAAATACGTACGTAAATTATCAAAAAGGGTCAAACACAATCTAGGTCAAAGCATATTTTAGAAATAAAAGAATAGTAAAAATAATAAACCATGTACAGATATTAGACAATTTGTAGATACAGTCAGATATTATCTATCATTCAAATTAAGAAACAATACAGAATTATTAAAATATAACTTCAAATTTTGGCCATTTGCTCTTTAAAAAGATATCACCTGAACTTAAGAATTATTTACTTGAACAAATCACTTTAAAGGAAGTCTTAAATAAAATAAATTAAACTGAATAAGGCTCTAGGTATAGATGGAATAATCACTGAATTTTTATAAGGTATTTCACCAAAAGATCATTTGCTTCTTTCCAAAAATTCTCCTAGAAATTCAACTAAAAGAAATCATTCTCCCATCCTGGCAATATCCTTTAATTACTCAGATTCTCAAAGAAACATACAAACTCACAGGTGTGCTCTTTTTATATACCTATTTCTTTCCTAAACACATAATACATTTTTTTATGTCTAGCTTTGGAGATACATTAAAATAACCTTTAACCAAAATAATCAATGCAGATCAAAAGGGTTTTATAAACAAAATACAAACATATGATAATGTTAAAAGACTATGACACTTACAGAGATAAATAATTGTAAAGAATACGCTCTTTTTTTCAACCTGGATATCTGTGTAATTATATTCAGTATGTCACATATTCTCAATCACAATCTAATTTTGTCAATAGTATTAAAAAAACTTTAAAACATAATTTAGTTAACACTGATTTGAAATTATGGTTTGATACATTTATCCCCTTCAGGATGGCAAAAGACTTTTATGGGAAAATTTATAAGCAAAGACTTGTAGAAGTTAAAACTTTATTTGTTGGAATCATTGTTGAGAAGGTGAAGAAGTAAATACAATACTGACAATGTTGCAATAATACCACAAAAATTGAAGCTCAAAAGTAGAACTACCAACTAGTAATCCACATGAAATTTATTATAAAAACACACTCTGATGTCTTGGCTCCACAAGCCTTCAAGGAGTATAACATTCACAATGAGTAACCTGCCTAAATACACCATTCAATTAAACAATTAAATACAATTAATCAAATTCATTAAACTTTTAAACAATTAATCTCCAATTAATTCCATTATTTAACCCCTTAGGGGACAAGGTACTAAATTTTAAAATATATATCGATTTTTTTAAAAACAGTTTATTTTTTAAGTCACTTTCATCACAATGCACATCAATTCATTCCAAAATAGTGCCCCTCAAACCATCAGTATTACCATTATGAAATTTGTTAAAGTTTACTTCTATTGTACTTTCCTTTCTATTTTGAACTACATATCTAATATGTTCTAATAACCTAATGTTAAATGGTCTCTTTGTTTCACCTATGTAATTTCTTTTACAAGGGCACCTTAAGGCATAAATAATGCCCTCTGTGTCACAACAGAAACTATCCTTAGCCTCAAATAATAAACCATTAGTTTTTTAAAAGTGTTTAACAATATAATTACAAACCTTACATTTTCTACAACCAATAGCCCCTAATTCTTTTACATTCAGTTGTAACTATATTATAGGGGCTACTATTCTGGACTTCACTAATAAATCTATGAGGTTCCTCCCTCTCCTGAAAGACATAATAGGGGCCCCCAATGTTTCCACAAATGGATAATTTAAACATAAAATTTACTCCCAATAACATCCTAATATTTTTTTTTTATTATAGCACTAAAACTACTAAATGTTGTAGTAAAATATATATATTCTTGTTGTTGAGGTCTGTTGTCTATCCTAAATCTTTGCGTTTGACTGTTCACTATATGCTGAACAATATATTCTTTTAGAAATTTATTCCAACATCCTTTTAAAATTTCTTTGTCAAAATGTCTCATCCTAAATATATTAATAGTATTGCACATTTCCCTCTTATAATCAAATCCATTATTACATAATCTAAAAATTTGTATACCGACAATGTTCTCTGAATATAATCTAGAGTCACAGGATTAGATTTATCTACAGAACATCAAACTTTATGCACAGGATAAATTCATTTCTCTTTCACATTCTCAACATAAAGAAATTCCAAATTTACTTCAAATTTTCAATGAAATCTTATATAAATGCATTTGAAATGAAGAATGTAATGTCAGACTTGTATGAAAACATTATAATGTATAATAATAATTTGAATGATACATTTGGGATTTAGTTACATTAGGTCACAGCACATCTATAACAGAAGACAATGAACTTAATTTATTGAAATCTATACAAAATATCTCTTGGATCAACGTTTAGTATATTTTACATGGAAATTTCTACACAGAGCCTTTTAAATACTTAATAAAATAGCAAAACACACCAAGGACAGGTATATTGAATGTTGGAGATGTAAACCCATTTGCAGTGCAGATTGGGCACATATATTTTATGACTCCCCTTCTATACATACTTATTGGAATAATATTAAGCTTTATGGACAAATTAATTTTCTTTAACAAAACTTTTAGTATTATTTAACATATTCAAGAATTATAAAGTGAATAATGAGAATTGTTATGTAATTTGCACAATTTTGGCTAAGGCAAGAAAGAAATATTAAAGAATGAAAAAAAAAAACTTTACCATCACAATTTGAAGAATTTTTGTCAACTCTCCAAAAGACAGCCATCAATGAGATCAACATAAAGAAAATCAGAATATCTCCAAAGATCATCAAAAAGAACCAATGGACAAAATTTATTATCGCTCATTGATGTTTATCAGCAGCTGTTACTTTTAAATATAGACTTGCTACTACATTAAACAAAGAATTATTTACTTAAAACATTTATCTAACAATCGCTTATTTGATATGAATCAGAATATTTCTTGAATAAACTGACTCATATCGGGCATGATGTACAGGATGAAAACAGTTTTGAGATTTAAAATGTTTGAGTTTCTTTAAATTCTTATTTATATGCAATAACAAGCATGATATTATATGCAATATCTGTTGTAAAATCTTAATAAAACATTTTGAGCAAAAAAAAAAAAATAGTTGCTTCATTCCAAAGCAATTAGTAATATTTATACTATAAATAGGCATTTTACTTAGACTAACTAAAGAAACAGTTCCTCAGTCCTTCAGATGTTTTTTTATCCCTTGACTATATGCACACCAACATATTACTGTAGAATTCCTCTAGCTTTCCTGTACAAGTAGGATCTCAACAGGAAAGGAAAACACTGATCATTATCTGTGGATTGAATCTAGGTACCCCTGCATTCCATGTAGTTATCACTACCAATGGACAAACAAGGAGTCTCTGGTAGTTAGGTACCTGGTTTTCCCCAAGAGCAGTTTCTCTTTTCACCTAAGAAACCTCCACAGTGGTTAGTTTCTAAACACAAAAGCATCCAATGCAGTACCATTTGAAATGTCTGGATCTGCTTTAGTGAGTCCTGTAATGCTGAAACTGAATGCCTGAAAAAATGGAATTACATATCCTAACTCTGAGATGGCCATTTCTCCAAACATTTCCTTTTCAATGAGGTATGGTGACCTTGGAGTTGGTATATATAAGTTTAGGGCACTGGAGGATTACTTCCATGCAAAAAAAAGGAATTTTAAAGGAGAAGAGCAATATTTGGGCTTTTTTAGCATGTCAGCACTCAGTGTTACAAGTGCCAATATTTGAATAGGAAGCCATCCAATGTACAAAAAACTATAAATGTAGTAATGTATTAGCAACTTAACAGGAAACAAAAACACTGACCCTTGTTATGAGATTGAGCCTATGATCTCCTACATTCTATGTGGTTGTCACTGGCACTGGGCAAACAAGGATTCTCTGGACAGTTAGATACGTAGTTTCCTCCAAGAGCAGTTTCTCCTTTCAACTAGGAAACCACCAAGATGGTGATTTTTTTTAACACACAAGTATCCAATGAAGAGCAACTTATAAATCTATTAGCTCCTTACATCCAACTGATGCCTTCTGGTGCATCTGTAGTTAACGCCTACTGATGCCAGTAGGCGTCAAATATTTCTTGTTCATATTTGCAGCAATAATTCCAAAACCATGCTATGTACAAGGTTTTAAAATGTTTCATCTTAAAGCTTACACAAGGACAAACTTAACTGCATTAATATTTGACCTCTGTCTAGTGCAGCTAAAAATATTAATTGTTTTTATGATGTTAATTTATATAGATATAATTTTCAATTTTTTTCAAAATATCTCAACAACCAAATAACACAGACAGCACTCATTAGGTTCATATGAAAGTTCTCAGCTGGATGAATAAAATGCTGCAGACAGTATGTGTGTAACTTGAGTGGTTGCTGAAATATCGTAAGTTGTTTACAAAATATTGCAAACGTAATAGTTATTGTGTTTACTGTGACTTATAAAATTCTATTTAATACCTAGAACCTAAGGAATACTACCACTATAAAAATAGTTTGTGCTGAAGGGTTTGCCATTTGTACTTCTTTTATAACCCCAGTGGTTCCAGAGATATGAGCATTTGTTTGAAATGTCAGGATGTAAGTTGATTCTGTCAAAAGGCTTAGGCTCCGCCCATTGGAAGTTACAGTGCAAACTTCCTGAGCTCCATTGGAGTGAATGTGTTAATGTATTAACAACTCTACAGGACAGGAAAATACTGACCTTTATGTGAGGGCTGAGGACCTTATTCTGTGAGGTTGTCACTAATGGGTTCTCTCAAATTGGACCAGCAAAGAGTATCTTTGCAGTTTCCCCAACAGCATTTTCTCCTTTCAAATAGAAATTCACCATGATGGTGATTTTTTGAACTTCACTTCAGATAGGTTGGAATTCCTTCTACAGGAAAGCATGCTATCAGACTGCTCTTTTCTTTCAAACAAAGTCCCTGAGACTCCTCCTAGAATTCCCTCTAATATTAGATGCAAGCAAATCTAATTCCATAAGTGAGAAGTAATCTTAATATTCAGACTGGATAAGCTGTCCATTCGTTTCAGTACCACTAGTGTTCTGTCATGCCCCAGCTAGTGTATATCCAAGGCAAAGTACAGAAGTGACATGCCTTTCTTCTCTTGTGTTGTCCCCTAGTGCTCAGTGCTGACTTAGGAGTCCCTATTATAACATGACCACCGCCACCAGTGTATAACTATCGGTTCTCATTAGCTTAGATGAGGTGTACCCTATAACAAACCAGTTGCATCCCTATGTCAGGGACCAAGTGCATTTTAAGCCATATCTGATACCAGAGTCCCAACACCATGCAGAGTGAAAAAGTCCATCTATTAGGCTTCAAAAATTAATGTGATTTCCCAATAATTCTTGATACAGTACAGTGTGAACAGAACCTTTGCTTTGATCAGTTTTTCAGCAAGTTCATTTACTATTAGGCATGTAGTAGGAATCGCATTTACAAACGTGCATGCATTATTTTTTTCATTACTACTGTATGCAATATAATTTCTTAATATTAATTGAGATGTTTCTGAGTTGTTTATTTCACCTAGAATTTGTATATTATATTTGAGCTCTTATAGAATTATTGTTTACATGACTTGAAATGTATCCTCTGTGGAGCTTTTCTCCCTGGGCCTCCACTGAAAAAGGGCTATCAGCTCAGTCGGACTAACCCAGTCAACAAATGTAAAATAAAAAATAAATAAATAAAATAAATAAATAAATACTATTCAGATTTCTGAAATCAATGCAAAATCTTAGACTACCATAAAATTTAGTAACTATTTCAGTGGGGCTGTTCCAATCACTCTCTCTCTGTAATTCTTCAATGACTTCAGGCATAAACACTTTCTCTATTTCCTCCTGAACTGCTTTGTATTTGGACTCTGGTATCAGATATGGCTTAAAATGTACCTTTTCACTAGGGATAATTTCATTATGGTGTGGGTTTAAGTTTGTTCAGACAGGTCATTTGGAAAATAAGTCCCTATTTCTGAGTACATTTTTTTTTAATTTCCTGTCTTTGGGTCACTGTCAGTATCTAACTTATGTTAACTTCAAGGGCTTTATTTTTTTACCAGACTTGTTACAGAAACATGTTTCTCTTCAAGCCTTTAAGATATTTATGTGATACATCTCTTCTGGCTTTCTCTTACTAGTTTGTCTTAATTTTGTGATTCACTTTCCCTTCTATTTCCATAAATTTAAAAGGAACTTACCACTTGGCTAGACAAATGTTTTTGACACTGGGTACTAACACAAGCAATTTATCCCATTTAGAACTCTCTTAAGTCAAGTATTTCTATGGCAAATTCTGCATAGAAATTTCTGTCTTCTCCATATACTCCCTGACTGTGGGTATTATAGTTTTAAGCCTATCCTGCAATGCTGTGAAAAGTCCTATCACACCTTTGAAATGAGTTATTTCCTCTTCCAAAACATCTTTAGCTATATTTAATAAGTATCAGAGTGTTTGTCATATAAAAGTTCAAACTGCCTGAAATTAATTAATTCAGGCTTTCTGGTGCTTAACTTATGACAAAGAAAAGATAAGGAAGCAGCTAGTTCCAGTTCCTTTCATCTTTTTTCTATAGCTTTTCAAAGCACACCTGTTTTGTTAAAACATTTAATCAAGCCAACTTTTTCGGGATGGTATGCAGATGTTCTTAATTACTTCACCTTAAATAACTGACGTTTATGCATTACTCTAGAGATGAATAGCTACCTTGGTCAGTGAGGAGTTATCAGGCAATTCCTACTCTCAAAAGCAGTAGTACTAGGTCTCTTGCTATGGACTTGGCATTTTATTTTCTGTAAGGTCACTGCTTTTGGAAATGTTGCATAGTTAGTGATCACTGATATGCACTGGTGACCTTTATTCAGTTTCACAGATGGCCTTACTATGTCCATTGTTATGTGCTCAATTGGTACTTATTTTACATGCAAGGATATCAAAATGCTTCTAAACCCAGGATTAGGTGCTGACCTCTGAAAGACCAGACAGGCTACACATTTCCTATTTGATTCACAACAGCAGGCCAATAAAATCTAGTAGAACTGTAGCTTTAATATTATCCATCCCCAGAAAACTACTCAATATATGACTGTACTTTAGCTTCATTAAAGGGGATCTAAAGGCTTTGGTACCAATAGCTGCTTCTTTGTCTGTTCTGTTTCTTGAAATACCCTGTACACCAAGTATTTTCAAATCTCGAGATACGGCTATGAAGTGGGTCTGTTCTATTCATTTGTCTTCCCTTCAACTCCAACATGTACTCTTCAGCACTTTGTAATGTGTCATCATCCCACTGAGCCTTTTTAATATTGCTATGACTTAGCTGGAGGTCAACCAGGTCAGTATTACATTCAGGTAGCCTGATATGAATTAGAGGGTATATATAGCCTCATCCCCTACAAAGGCATGTAGTTTTTTTCCTGTTTACTGGACTTATCCTTAATAAAGGGTACCTCGTGAATATAATTTTCTTCTTTGTGGAATGCTGACAAGTTCCCATTATCCTTTTCAGGTTTGTTCCTACTTATCCTAGCCTTAGAGTCTTGCTTATATATATGTTTATCTCTGCACAACTGTAATAAAAAGAAGGTTTTTCTCTCTTTTTATTAAGTTGAACATTAATCTATTTCTTCTCAAGCCTCTCTTGTGCATCCAGATCAGTTTCTGTACTGACTTCTTTTGTAACATTTTCTACTAGACTCTTTTTTAATGCCTCAGTATCAGAGTTGACTATACCCTTCACTCAGACCTCAATCTTATTGCCTTTTAAGTTTTTTAACTTGACAATTTTTCTTTACTACAGTTATCTGTCTCTGTAGTGCCATACAATTTCTAAAATTGCTTACTTTGTGGAAAGTCATAACCAGCTGTCACATCACAGGATATTTATGCACGTCCAGTAACTGGATGAAAGATTATACCTAGAGGACTTTGCATTTCCACCTAGGTTATGAAACTCTCTTTTTTTGTACCCATGGACACACAAAATGTAATTTCACTGAGTTACTAATACTTTTGCAATTAAACTAATAGTGACTTGCAATATGTATTATCATGCTTCTTGAAACTAACAGTCATTGCAGTTCTTTTCCGTATACAGTTGCATTTGATTAGCTTAAAAGTAGCACAGCAGCAGAAAGCCCATTCTACAATTTCCTACTTAATGATTCAGCATTCTCACATTCCATTATCATTCTTCCAGGTGAGATTTCCTAACAAGTTAACTAACATTAAGAGGCTTTGCAGGTATATCTTTGCTATCACTAACTGGGTAATATTTAGCTATATGTCACTTTCTAGCACACATAAAACAAATTACATCAAATGGCAATGCCTTTATTTGTTTGTATGTTTGTTTGTAGACCTGAGTACATATTGACCTGAGGACATTTGTTTTTGATTCACATGAGTCAGTGTTAAAGGTTTTTAGTAAACTGATCTCTTTCTCTCAACTGAAACAACTAAATGGTCAGAAGGTGAAATGTCACTTAGAGCTGTTCACTTTCTTAAATTTCTAAGTACCACCAATTTAAATCTATCAACCAGAATTTCTAAAAATTATTTAAATGAATCATACCAGGTTCTGGTCACAACTTAAGAATAAGAATTAAATCTGTCATTTGTGGCCTTAAAAGCTGTGGAACATATTTGCTAGGGCCTTGCTAAAATTTATTTCTTTAGTTTTTGATAATTATATATGTCAGTGTTTGTCAAGTCTATGTAGGTCTTCAATGATTCACCTTTCAGATGTGATGACAGAATTCTGGCCACTCAGTTCAGAGCCAGTTCTCCCTTTAATTGTACCTCTTGAATGTTGTCGTCTAGACCTCCACATTGTTATCCAAACCAAGGTTACCAGTCCAGTCATTTATTGTCTCATCACAATTAGTAGACATTGGTAAACTCTAGTGAGTTGGTGCAAATTGATCAAATGTTGGTTAGCGATGGCTGACCTTTCCCTAAGGCTGCAATAGCTTCAAAAAATCTTAGGAGTTTAGGAGTCATAGTAGCAGCTGTACTATTTTCTGCCAGTTTGTTCTGGTGTTTACCAGAGGCTGAGTCAGACGTCATCACTGCCTTAATTACTACCAACATTTGGGAGTTTGACAGAGTACCTGCAGCCCAGATAAAGATGGTTATAAACTTGCAGTATAAATAGTTAATAAGGTCAGTTTCTATTAGCACCAAGTCTTTTAACAAAACAGTGTATTTTAGTTTACAAATTGGTTTAGTAAAGCACATCCTTGCAGGCAGTACAGTCTTGCCACACCCAGAAGAAAGGACAAAAAACTGTGGTGAATCTTTTCTTTTCTCAGTCACTATAGAGCATCTACTTCCTCCTTCAAAACACTTCATGTACAGCTCCAGTAGGGCAATTTCTGAATTTCCTAAGTGGCTATCAGTAGCAGGAATCTAAATGTATGAAAACTCTCCACCACTTATGATATTTTTTGTTGGTTTCAAGCATGTAATATGCAGTGACTAGATTTTTCAGTAGTAGATAAGGTTTTACTGATGACAAATGAAAGTATTTCAAACATAAAAAGGTCCTTGTGGTCATTAGCCTAGTAAACACATATGAACCTATAAATAGGAAATTAGTTGATTCACTTAAAGTTAACACTAGCAGTCTTTTCTCAGTGAGGTAACTCAGAACAAAACAAATATAATAGTAGCAAATGGATAGGGAGTGGGGAATGGGATTAGGATTAGGGAGTAACTGGGAGTTTTAGGGTTAGGGTGAGTGATCAGGGTTTGGGATTACAGTTAGGCAGTAGCTGGGAGGTTTCACTTGAGAGAACAACTGGGAAGTACAGGTTTAGAGATGACTGGGAGTCTTAGGCTTAAGGAGTGGGGTTGGTGATTAGGATTCATAGGTTCATACTAGGCTGATTATCTGGAAGACCATTTTATAGCCTAGCCTAGCCACAATGTCCCAGATTCATAGTTACCCTTGTTCATAAATTAACATCCAGTTTTGACTCCTTCCAGCCAGAATAATTTATACCTAGTTTCAACACCTTTCAATTAGGGCTTGAGGGGCTGACCAGGAGTATTCATGACTGCCCAACCATTCATCCAAGTTTCAGTCAAAGAGGGTCAGGGGGCGACTTTGATTTACATCTAATGAAAGCTTATTCCATAAAAGATGGTTTCTGTGTGATAGATATCTATCTCACCTGCAGGCCCTATTTATGTTTTGGTGTAAATGTAGATCTCCTGAGCAGGTGCTTAGAATGCCATTTGTTTTGTGGAAGCGCAGGAAGTCACAAAGAGCTGAATCTAAGGCTATGTTGGCTAGACAAAGGTCTCCTCCCAAAAGTTTATAGGAAACAGAAGACAGGATGAGAGAGAGAGAGAGAGAGAGAGAGAGAGAGAGCACTTTGAGGTGGTCTGTGTAGTTCATAAAGGACATGTCCCTAATAGTTTTAATGAGGAAATGCTGCAGTCTCTTGGGTTGAATCATATGCTTAGACAAGTACATAACAAAAGGGGCATTTGGACTTGATGGAGGAGGAGTAGTGTGGGAAGATGACTTCCTTGGATCTAGAAGAGATACCCTTGGTAATTAGTCTAGTTACATAAAAGGATTTCCTAACAATGGTGTACACATGGTGATGAAAGGATACTTCATTATCAATGAAAGTACCCAGGTCCATGATGACTGAGTCAGTATTCAAGGTGTTGTCACCTGTATGGTAGAAGCATGGGTACCCAGGTTTGCCAAAGGACATAATGATACATTTTGTGGCATTTAATGTAAGGCTGTGGTCCAGGCACCACCTGCTGGTGCATGTAAGGCCCTCCTGGAGAATTTGGAATTCTATTGGTGGGTTTATAACTGCTCTAAGTTTACAGTCATCTGCAAACTTTGTCAGCCACAGGATTTTGATATTTAATATTGGCCTTGACATCAGAAAGTAAATATCAAAGAGGAGTAGTCCCAGGACCAATCACTGGAAACACAACTGAAAACTAATCTTTGTGATGAGAGAGTGTATCCAGCACTAATAGACTGGATACTTTCATTAAACATGTTAGCTAACTAGTGGGTAACATAGGGTTTAACATTTATTTGGATTAGTTTGTTGATAATGCCAGAAAGTGGGATGGTATCAAAGTCCAGGTAGGCAGTATGAACCAATTTGTCTGAGTTTAATGCATCAATGATTTCTTCAAAGTCAAAAAAGGTTTAGGAGGCAAGATCTGCCTTTAATAAACTCAAACTGGTTTAAGTTCAGGCTTGTAGGCTAACTTTGTTTTTGCTAATGAGTTCCATAATGACGTTCCATTAATTTACAAATACAGCTGGTGGGGCTTACATGTCTATAATATCCAGGATCAGTAGTGAGTCAATCCCTCTTCTGGAGTGGGGTGACCACAGCAGTTTGCCACACCTCTTAAGTGAATCTAGTAGTGATGCTGACATTGAACAGGCTTAGACATTAATCTACCAGACAATATGTAGTGCTGACAAGAGAACCTTATTGAGACTCATGAACTCATGCTTTTGGCCTTTGAAAGAGCAATTAGGACTTGTTCAGACATGATCAGACAGGGTGACATGGGCCTACTAATATGATGTGAAAAGCTAGGAGGGGATATGGGAGCAAAGTCTGAGCTGTCTGTCTACTAATATATTAGCTATGACCTCAGGGAATGAGTATGTGTTATTGTTATGTATTAACTCAGAGCATTGCTGGGTATTACTTCTAAAGTTCCTGACATAGCTGAAGTAGACTTTGTGATAGTCCTTAGCATAGGTGGCAAGTCTCAATTAGGCAGCAATTATGAGTTTTAGGATTAGGGAGCAAAATTTTTGTGATTATGGTTAGGGAGTAGATGGTACTTTTAACGTTAGAGTTAAGATTTTGGGCATGTGTGTGTGTGTGTGTGTGTGTGTGTGTGTGTGTGTGTGTGTGTGTGTGTGTGTGTGTGTGTTTATGGTAGGAAAGAGCAAATGGGAAGTTGGCCACTTGGAGTTTCAATTAAGCACTAGTAAGCAGGTCAGCCATGAAATAATGGTACAAGAGCACCTGCAGTAGATCCCATGAATATATAACATATATATATATATATATATATATATATATATATATATATATATATATATATATATATATATATGTTTAAAGATATATGTATGTATGTATGAATATAGAGTGGCTACTGAAATTATATTTAATGCCTTGTTCTGATGTAAGAGATATCCATTATATCTACTGGTACATACTGGCGATCTGTATATACCACACATTATGGCAGTAAAATCTGCACAGAAGAGTTTAATGTGAATCACATGTAAGCTGCTCTACCACAGTCTGCCAGCCAAAATGGAGAAAGTGACAGAGACTCTGGTGAAAACCTGCATGGACATAAGTCAGTATGTAGTAGCCATTCAGGAGAAGAGTGGTGCTACAGATAAACATTTGGTGCTGACCACTCCTAAAATCAGCCCGCTACTAAAGAAACTCAGGAATGATGGTGATAATGAAGAATGCATTGTTGCTTTTGAGACTTACATGCTTCCCAGGGAGATTGAAATCAGTCTTGCTAGGCTAAAATACTGTCTTCCCAACTTTTATATGAAGCACTCAAAACATAAGTAGTAGACATAAAATATACTGTTTTTATGGACTATCAGAAACTGAAGAAAAAAATGCAAGCATGGCTGGTGTGTTTCTTGAAATTAAGTCAAAAAGTTTCATAGATGGGCATTTAGCACTAGTAAAACAACAATAGGACACCTGCCTGATTTAAAACATGTCTTAAAGTTATGGCTAGAACCAGAAGTTTACAGTAAAAGCAAATACTAGATATTTTAGCTTTTTATAAATTCAAATGTGCACGTACAAGTAATTTACGTAAATATGATTTTTGGAGTACACTAAAAGTAGTGACAAATTAGTTATGCTAAATGAAAGATTACCAGTTAATAGGTTCATAGGTTCATAGGTTCATACTAGGCTATCTGCCCGAGGGCATTTACAAGCCTAGCCCATAGTTTTGTGGCTTACGCCACCCCTTTAGTATGGGGAACTATACCCATTATTTTGCTGTGCCTCTGTCGAGCAGTGACACTGAGGTAATCCCTGGGGTATATCTGCGATCTCCCATCCATTGGTCAAGATTTCTCTTGAACAAGGCCAGCGAGGTGCTCTGCCTCACATATACCGGGATTTTGTTCCACAGCATAGGGAGTCTTTGGGTGATGAATCTATCCCTCCAGCACGTCCTATTGATAGCCGTGTCGAGGTTTAAGTCTCCCGCCCTTGTGGCTCTGACGGATCTAGATTTTTTGAGGTGAAGCATATTCATCAAATCTGGGTTTGACATGGCCTTGTATGTTAGGAAAAGGTCACCTCTGAGCAAGCGGTGGCGACTGAATAGAGCTGGAGTTCTTTCAGTCGGGCAGCATAGGACAGATGTTTGAGACCCTTTATCCTTTTGGTGAGGAACTTTTGTGGCCTCTCCATCTGCTGCAAGTGTCGGGTCAGATACATTCCGAATGGGGCATTGTACTCAATCATTGGTCTGATGAGTGATGAGTATAGGGAGACTATGACCTCCCTTGATCTAGATGAGAATCCCTTCATGATAAGGTGGGCAATGTAGAAGGTCTTCCTAACTACATTAGATACATGGGTGTCGAATGACAGACTACTATCAACCTGGGTCCCCAGGTCCCTGATAACTTCTTCTGTGCTCAGTGGATTGCCACCTATTTGGTAGCTAGGGGTAACCTTGTTTTTCCCGAAGGGTATGACTATGCATTTTTTGGCATTTAACTTTAGGCCATGGCTCTGGCACCAGTTATCCGTTTCTGTGAGACCCTTCTGAAGGATATCTGTGTCAGATGTGTTTTCTACTATGGCGCCCAGTTTGCAGTCATCTGCAAACTTTGTCAGCCATAACCCTCCTGTGTTTGCTTGTATTTCGGAAAAGTAGATGCCAAACAAGAGTGGGCCCAGGACTGAGCCCTGTGGTACACCACTTGTGACAGGCTTTGAGTCTGACATGGCGCCAGCAACTCTGACCCTGTGGGTTCTGTCACTCAGCCAGTTTGCAACCCATCTTGTGATGTATGGTTAACACTTAAGCTGATGAGTTTTTCAATGATACCCGAGTGGGGTATTGTATCGAAGGCCTTCGTCAAATCGAGGTAGGCTGTATGGACTGCCTTTCCTTCATCAATGGCTTTGGTGACTGTTTCGAAAAAGTCAACCAAGTTTAGAAGGCATGATCTGCCTTTGACAAAGCCAAACTGGGATGGATCCAAAGTCTGCAAATTCCCTATGTCTTTATTTATGAGGTCCATTATGATCCTCTCCATGGCTTTGCAGATAAGGCTTGTCAAGCTAATGGGCCGGTAATTTCCAGGGTCGGTGGAGGCACCGCCTTTGTATAGTGGGACCACAGTTGCAGTGCGCCACTCCCTGGGTACGTATCCAGAGGTAAGACTATGATTAAACAGCTGTCCTAGCTGTGGGTTTAATTCCTCGTTGAGTTCGTGGAGCACACAGCCGGGGACACCATCGGGTCCCATGGATGCTGTGTTTTTTGCTTTGGAGAGAGCAGTTCTCACTTGGGCGTTGGAGATGTTTGGGGGGCTGCAATCGCTTGGTATAGATATCTCTCCTTTTGGGGAGGGGAGAAGTTTGCACTGAACCTGTCAGCCAGTATGTTGGCAATGTCTGTAGGATCAGTAATCTTCACATCATTTTGAACTAGTTCTGAACATATCTGGGAGTTTCCTCCCAGGTTTCTAACATAGCTAAAGAAGGCCTTATGATTGTCTTTTGAGTCTTTAGCTATTTTTCTCTCAAAATTTGCTTTGGATGATTTTATGAGAGCTCTTAGTTTTTTACTTATAGTGATCAAGGGTGTCTTACCTTTTAAGGATTTTGCTCTATCTTGTAGTAGCTTCCTCCTTTTGTTGTAGAGTTTGTTTATGGCTGGGGTCCACCAGACTGGACGCTTGCCTTTGGTACAAAGAGTCTTTGTTTTGCTTGGGATTGCCTTATCCATGCAGTCCTGCAGGTGCTGATAGAAGGCATTTGTAAGTGATTCAGCGGCTTGAGTACTGTTTTCCGCCGGCTCGGGGGCCTTAAAGGAGACCACACTAGTCTTTAGAAGTGTGAAGTCGGCTTCGAGAAGTTCTTTACTGTGGTCTTTTTATTTCAGGTGGGGTGGGATGAGGACCTCCAGCGAAATTAGTTTGTGATCTGATCTCACCAGTGAGGGGTATACTTCGGTGTTGAACATTGTGCTCCCATGTTCGTGATGATGAGATCAAGTATGTTTTCTCCTCTTGTGGGGATGGTGACTAGTTGTTCCATGGCATTTGAGTTTATGAATTCCAGGAACTTTTGGGCTAGGGTGTTTGGGCTTGAGTAGTGTTCCCAGTCTATATTAGGGTAATTGAAGTCACCTAGTATGATGGTGTTTGGTGATACATTTATCCCCTCTAGTGTTTTCAGGAAGGCCATGTGAGGTTCCTGAGTTTGTGAGGGTGGCCTGTAACATGCTACAATTTGCAGAGCAGTCTTGCCTATGGTTAATTGCACCTGGATGGTCTCCGATGCATCATGCATTGCCACCAGTCTTGAGGTGTGGGTGTCCTTGATGAATATGGATACCCCTCCTTTCTTGGTATTGTCCGGGTTTTGGGGCGGAACGCATGATATGAGGTAAAACCTGATAGTGCTGGGGTGCTCTCAGGAGCCTTGAACCAGGTTTCTGTCACAGCACAGACATCGATGTTCTCCATACTGAGAAGGGCCTCGAGTGCGTGCATTTTGAGATTTAGACTTCTGGCATTGAGCAGCATTACCCTTAGTTTTTTCCTTTTTTGTGTTCTAGGGTGGTAGGTTTAGAATTTGAGCCTTGCCTAAAAAGGCACTATGGGGGTGGCAAGAGCCTTTGCCAATATCCGGAATCCCAGGGGTGACAGGTGCAAGCCGTCCCTTGCGAAGCAGCGTGGCTTGTCCAGCATGTCATCCCAGGCAGACAGACATTGGATCCCCTTTGAATGACACCAGAGTTTAAGCCAATTGTTAAAGCTGATCATCTTATCTCTGTATTGTGGCATCATTCTTGGTGAAGGTAGGATACTGCTCAATGTCAGGGTCATACCTGCCTGGGCTACATGATCAGAGAGCTCCTCAATGTTTCTTTTCATGTAGTCCAAGGAGGTACGTCTCAGGTCGTTTACACCAGCGTGGACAATGACTGAGTCGTATTTGTACCTGCTGTTGAGAGACCTGAGTGCTTGCGTTATGTGGCGGATTCTAGCGCCCGACAGGCAGCTTACTGTAACCTTCTCCTTACTCAGTCTGGTGAGCGGGACGTCAGTGTGTCTGACTATGGAGTCACCAATGACTAGTGTGTCTGGCATTGTGTTTGGCCTTAAGGGCTGTGACTGTTTGACACTCTGACTGTGAGGTCTATGTGTTGCAGGTGTTGTGTTCTGAGGTGGTGGTTGTTTGGGTGTCTGCTTTGGTGGCCTCTGCTGTTTTGGTAGATTTTTGATCAGAGCCTCCGAGTATGTCTTTGTGTGTTTATGTGTATGATTTGAGGTTGTGATGGTTGTAATGAAGCATTATTTAGAACTGAGGATCCTAAGTCTATCACTAAAAATATGGAGATGTCTGTGAATACCCAGTTAGTGTCATTGAATGAAGTAGTATGTTTCAAGTGTGAGAATTAGGACATTGTTTAAAATGGTTTACTTGGTAATGCTGTGCCTAACAAAATGTGATTTTTAACCGAGTTGCTAGTAATGTAACTGTCAATACTGTGTCTTTCAGTATGTAATAAGCAGTATTCTGACAGTTAAACTGTACTGATTAAATCTGCTAACATAACTGTTAAAACAGTAGGATGATATCATTGCCTCTATTCCACTGCTATGCAAGTTAAATGTACAAAAAATTATTACATCCTATGACTTTATTTCTTAGCTTAAGTCATGATGTTATAAAAGGTGAATGCTTCTTCCAGTTCAAAGCACTTTGGAAAGCAGCAGGTTGATATACTACTAAAAACACACAGACCTTAAAACACTCATAGTAAAAAATGGAGTGGGCGTGGTAACAGCAGCCTGACACTCTATTAAAGTGTATAGTCCTGATAAAGAAGAAAAGATAGCTGTAGAATCTTCAAGAAGAGTCAACATTTGATTTTGGCTAGAAGGGATAGAAAGTATATGTATGTTATCAAACAAAAAAAAAAAGAAAAAAAGAAATAAACAACCAACCAGCCAACCAAACAAACAAACCAGTTGCTAAGTTATTGATGGACATCACTACAGAAACTGAAAGGAAGGAACATTCAGTGCATAATACGAAACCAGTCATGGAATTAACGAAAGACATTTGTGTAAAGTCAGAGGGAGAGATGCATTATAATAAATTACATAAAAAGGAAAGGGACCGGAACAGAGTCCCTGATTCATGCTGCAATGTCAAAAAAGTGACTAGTCAGAAATAGGACTCTCAGAAGCAGATATTTAGAGAAAAAAGACGTTATGTCTTACCATAATGTTCCATCTGTATTGTCGATCTTCACATATCCTTGACAGTGGGTTCAGTTCTGAATCTTGGAACTGACTCAGCTGTTATTCCAGCTCAAGGCTTCCAAAAACTCTCAAGCTCAGCTCTACCCATAATGCTCCTCACCAAATTACCTCAGATCGAGTTTGCATAAAAACAGTGACAGATAACCACCACATGGAAAGAAACAGGAATGAAAGACCTTATCTGACTCCAGAGAAGAGGACCCATGTCACAGAGAAAATCTGATCCACCATAACAAACCATAGGATAGGGGGATGGAGGGTCGGTATATCAAGGATATGTGAAGATCGACAACACAGATGGAATGTTATGGTAAGATATAACTTCTTTATCTAATGTTGTCAATCTTCACATAGTCCTTGACAGTGGGATAGAATCCCCAGCTACCTGAATCTTGTGAGGTCTCACGGAAGAATATTCCTGAGGACCATTGAACCAAAGGATGCCCTTTCCCTAGAGACCAGATCTAGTTTGTAATGAGTAGTAAAGGTATGTGGAGAAGCCCATGTAGCCGCTGCAAAAGTATCACCTAAGGAAACCTTGGAATGAAACACTGTAGATGCAGCTAATGTTCTGGTGAAGTCTGCCTTAACAGGCCTTTGTAGCAGTACATTCCTTTTGTTACGGACAAAGGTTATACAGTCCTTTAGCCATTTAGCTAGGGCAACTTTGGACACTGGTTTCCCTTTTTCCACTGAAGAAAAGGAAAGAAACAATTGATCTGATTTTCTGAATTCTTTTGTCCTGTGTAAATAGAAATGGAGTTGTCTATGTACATCCAATAAATTAAGGTAATATTCTCATTTGTTCGAATAATTGGGGAAGAAGACTGGAAGTTGAATATTCTGGTTAAGGTTGGATTTGGAAACTACCTTAGGTAGAAAGGAAGAATTAGTTCTCAAGGAAGCACTGTCTTTATGAAAGATTATATAAGGAGGTTTACAGGATGAAGCTTGAACCTCTCAAATTCTACTGGCTGAGGTAACGGACACCAGAAACAAGGTTTTCCAAGGGAGGAATTTAGCACGCATTTGTTCAAAGGTTCAAAGTTGGATAAACTAGGGACTGGAGAACTAACTTTAGGTCCCAAGGTGCAGATGGCTCCTTATATGGAGGTCTGAGCATCTCAGATCCCTTCAAAAAGGCTTTGCAAAGCTTATGGGACATTAAGGACGAGCCAGTCATACCCAAGTGAAAATTGGAGATTGCAGCTAGATGCACTCAAATGGTAGACACTGAGGCTTCTGCTTCAAAAATTAATGTGAAGAACTCTAGAACCTTATTGACTGGAGTTGAAAACGGGTCAGTATTATACTTAGACATCCATGTAGAAAATGTGTGCCATTTGCTGAGGTACAACTTTCTTGTTGAGCGTTTGTGACTAGCCAGAACAATTCATTGAGCTGATGAACTAAGAGAGGAATGCCTGGCAGTCATGGGAATTGGAGAAGCCACATAGTGAGCTTGAGGTTCTGTAGAGCTGGGTGAACCAATCCATCCGGATGGGACAGTAGGTCCGGAGTTGGATCCAGACTCAAAGACTTCCGAATTAGGTGATGCCAAAGAAAGGGAAACCAGATCTGTCGAGGCCAGAACGGAGCAATGAGGATTACCTTGTTCTTCAACTTGATGGTTTTCTTTAGAAACTGGGATAGAAGGGGAATCAGGGGAGATGCATAGAATAGACCAGGGAGCCAATCATGGAGAAGAGCAGCTCTCAGTAACTCCCCTGGAGGGGGGAAAAGGGCGAAGTAGCTGCTGCACTTGTTGCTCAGAGGGGATGTGAATAGGGCACAGCAAGGCTGACCCCACTGGTGAAATAACTTTTCTGCCACTGATGGGTTGAGAGATACCTCGTGTGGTATTAGAATACATCTGCTCAATCTGTCCACAATCACGTTGGAGCTGTCTGGGATGTTCGTTGCAATGACAAAGCAGCCGGATGAAATTGCCCATTGTCAAACTCTGAGGGCTTCTTGACAAAAGGTATAGGACTTCCCTCTTATTTGTTGATGTACCAGACTGCTGCTATGTTTGTTTGAACTGCAATCATTCCAAAGGGAAGGGTTAAGGGAATGCTTGCAATGCTTACAGCACTGCCCTCATCTCTAGAACATTGATATGCAAATTGGCCTCCAAATGGGACCAAGTGCCTTGGACTGTTTTTCCCAGATAATGCCTCCCCACCACATCTGGGATGCATCCGTGGTCACTATAGCTTAGGGTTGAGAGGGAACAAAGGGATGGCCCATCAAAATTTCATTGGAGTGAAGCAATGCAGGTCCTGTTTGCACTGGTTGGTAATTGTGATCAAATGAGACACTGACTGATCTAACATGGACCATTGAGTGCTAGAAGCCAATGAAGAACTTGCATGTGATATCTTGTTAATGGGACTAGAGTGATAGAAGCTGCCATTGACCCTAGGGCTTGAAGGAGGAGACTTGCTGGTATTTTGTTGTTGCAAACAATCTGGCTGGCTTATAATTTTATTCTTTGTAGTTTTTCTAGGGGCAGGGATGTGACACTTGTGATTGTATTTATACATGCTCTGATGAACTCTAATTGTTGATATGGCTGCAACTTGGACTCTTTGTAGTTTACGGTAATGCCTAGTTTGGAGCAGAGCTGGAGAGTGTAATCTCGATCCTCCTTCAGAAGATGCCTGGTGGGAGTGGTAAGGTGCCAGTCATCAAGATATGGAAACACCTTGAATCCTTGCAGTCTGAGATGAGCTGCAACCACTGCTGTGCATTTGGTGAACACCCTGGGGACTGTGATGAGACAAAAGGGGAGTGTTCTGAACTGATAGTGACTGGCTTCCAGCCAGAAGCGTAGAAATCTTCTGGACTGTTTGTCCATCTTTATATGGTAATACACATCCTGAAGATCTGTAGAGCACATCCAGTCATCTTTTCCCAAGAAGGGAAGAATAGACTGAACAGTGACCATCTGAAATTTGGTCTGTCGAACTGATTTCTTCAGCCTGCTGAGATCCAAGATTGGTCTCCAGTCCCCTGTTTTCTTTGGCAATAAAAAGAACCTTGAGTAAGTTTCAGATCTTGTCTGGTCTGGTGGGACTGTTTGGATGATTCTTTTGTCGAGCAGTTTTTGAATTTCTAAGACTGCTGCTTCCTATGACTGGGTGGAACGTCCAGGATTTTAGTTGTAGCCTTTGGTTGCACTAAAAAGGGAACATTGTATCCTCTGGTTATAGTCTGCTGCACCCACAGGTCCTTTGTTATACTTAGCCAGGCATGTTGGTGCAGGGATAATCACCCCTTGACTGCCTCCAGAGGATGGCAATTGGGCCCTCTTTTCAGAAACACTGATAGGAGTTCCAGAGAAAGAATCCATGGAACCCTGATTCTCCAGGCCACCTCTGCCTCTTCCTTGGCGTCTTTAATTATTACTTCCCCCTCTGCCCCAGGAGAAGTTATTGCCATGTGATTCTTGGAAAGACCCTATGGACTTTTTAAACCATAGACTCCCACTTTGCTGGTTCCTGGAATAAAGCTGCTGGGGACTGAAAAAGCATACACCTACAGCAGAAATAGTCTTTCTATCTTTCTCAAATCTGGCTAGAGTCTCTTTAACTTTGGGACCAAATAGGGATGTTCCTTCAAATGGAGGACTGATGAAAGAAGAGTTAAATGGCTCTGTGAACTCATGTAAGCACATCCACGTGAGTCTCCTAATGGCTGCGCCTGAACCCACAGGTGTCGTCACCCATTCAGCAGTATGTGCAAATAGCCTCATGGACAAATTGGATATCGATTTCAGGGTGGTGAGTTGAGAAGTCACTTTGTCTTGAGCTCCTTCAGCTACTGCTCCTGACAGAGTATCTGTTAGTTCTTTAATTAGATCCCTCTGCAACCTGGTAAAATATGCCATGTAATTCAAGGACCTAAGGGCGAAGGTTGATGAAGTGTATATGTGCTTCCAAAAATGTATCCATAGTCCTAGATTCCTTATTAGGAGGATGGATAGTGGGTCTTCTCTTGGCAAGTTCCTTCTTAGTGGCTGCCGCTACCTCCATGGGGTCTACTGGAATTCCCTTAGCCCAATGTTGCTGATACTTAGGGACTGACAATATACTGGTCTCTTAGGGATCAGCTCAATAGAATCAGGCAACTTCCATGCCTGCTGAGCAATCAGTTTGATGAGATTGTAAGTGGGCAGAGAAATGTAAGAGGTGGAAGGGCTGGGCACGAAAAGCCTAAAGACATACTGATTCCTCTGAGGAAGGTTGGAGGGAAGTCAGGTCACCTCTTTGTTTCAGGATCTCTAGTATGTCTCCAAAGGAAACATCGGCAGGGGGAGGCTTGGGGGAACCTTCCCCTTGATCAAAGTCAGCATCTTCCATGAATGACTCTTCAGGGGAGTCCACATGCTTCCTCTTGCACTTTCTGTTTGCAGGAACCTCTTCAGTGGGATGCTCCAGAGAGGTATCCAAGGAGAACATAACCACTGTGGTTAGATCCTGAGCCTTCTATGCCTCTGTGCCAGGGAACAGGCTGGAGGGAGCTCCAGTTGAGGGGAAAGGCTAGAGGACTGGTTCAACGGGGTAGGCAATGACTGATTGTCTGCAATGGACAATACCCTCTCCATGGCCTGGAAGGTAGGCCCCCCGTAGAGGGATGGGAGCCCAGAACTGAAATAGACTCCTTTGGAACCATGGTCCCACCCTGCACTGAGGAAGCCTTCTCCGCAGCTGAGCTTAGAAAAGCAGAAGCACCAAGGGGCATGGATAGCTCAGAAAAGGCTGAAGATGAAACCATTCCCCCAGAACCCACAACAAAGCTACTGTCCCAGGAAGTCTTTGGGTTTGACACACCTGAAGCACTTAGGGTAGCAATCGGTGCCAGAGAAGGAGCTCTAACCAGCATGGAAGGAGTTGAAGTCAGGACTGTTGACACCATAGGCTCCAACGTCTCAATGAGAGTCAGAGGAGGAAGAAGAACTGGGGTGGAAGTGGACACGGTTCCAGCAGCAAAGGTGCTAGGAACCGATGCTGAAGACACTCTGCTCTCCAGAAGGAGCTGGTCCACCCTCCTCATTATATTCAATTCACTTAGACTCCTGATAGATCAGTTAGAGGAAATGGAGGGAGACCTGGGAGGGTGCCTCTCCAAGAAAGGACGTGGAGGGTGATTCGCAAAGGTATCTCCCAAAGAAATATATCCAGTCCATGTCAGCTGTTTAAAGGAAAACTCCTTCGGTTCCTGGGCCTTCAGTGTCATGATGGAGGGATCTATAGTTGTGGTCAGAGCCAGAGAAGTCATTGCAGAAGCTGGCACCGATGGCCCTGAGGGTTGAGATGCCTGACTTATCAGTTCTGAAGATACCGTCAGAACCGTAGAAGATTTAGACACTTTTGTTGGTGGTTCTGAGGAAACAGTTGGAACTGGATGAGGTCTCTTTTTTGACTTCTCCCTCTTGCTGGCGGAAGAGGAAGAAGTAGAAGGTGAACTTGCCTCTGTTCTGGATCCTGATAGAGACTCGTCAAACTCAGTTTTAAAAGACCCTTTAGAATGAGTTTGTTTTTATGGTTGACTAGTGCCCTACAGCTAAAACTATGACATATGGCACAGTCTTCCTGTAAGTGTACAGTCCCAAGACAATACATGCAAAGGGTATGACCATCCGAATTAGGCATTTTTTTATCACACTTAAAGACACCTCTTAATGCCTGAGGTGCCTTTAACTGGCTTGTCTGCCATAACAAAAAGTTATAAGTACACAAAGACTCACACACTGAAGCTATAAAGAGGCTACCTTTTTTTAAAAATATGTAAGGAAAATAGGAAATTAGATACAGAATCAATGAAAGTACCAGCAATGGTACACAAGAAATACCTGAAAAGGTAAATAGAAGATGTGCCAACAATGATACGTAAGACTACCTAATGGTAAGATAAAGGGTTACATGCACATCAAACAGACAAAAAAGAGGAGTGGGTAGAAGAAAATTAACAGTTGTACAGAAAAAGAAGAAAATTAAAAAACTTACAGAACTGAAAATGCTGTCACCCGAGAGCTTAGGAGATGATGTTTCTGGCACTTTGAAGTGGCAAATGAGATCTGAAGTAATTTGGTGAAGAGCATTATAGGTAGAACTGAGCTCCAGAGTTTTTGGAAGACGTGAGCTGGAATAATGGCTGAGTCAGTTCCAAGGGTCGGAACCAAACCCACTGTCAAGGACTATGTGAACCTTGACAACATCAGATCAAAGGTTATTAATGTAATAGTTAAGGAACTGCCAAAACCAAGGGCAGAAGAAGAAATGTCTATACCTATATTCACAGATGAAGAAGCTATACCCACTGCTTCTTGTCAGTGTACAGATAAAGTGGTCCTGATCTGGCAGATTTAGAGGTAAATAAATGAGAAGTTTAAGAAAGACAGAGGAAACACAGCACAGAAGGAGAAACAGATTGGCAGATTGGTGTTATCCCATACCCATACACTGAACTAAAGAGTGACTTACTGTACAGAGTAGACAAAGATGAAGAAATATTAAACCAACTATTGCTTACAAAACTTTTTAGAACAAAGCTGAAGAAACAAATAAATACTGGGATTATGGATGCAGATCCTTAAGGGGAATAATAATAACCATACAGAATATTATATTAATAAAGTAGCAGAAAATATTCTAAGAACTAACCAACACAAGAATGGAGAAATGAGATTCTGCTGATAGAGATGATTGCAATTAGGGAAACAGACAATAGGCAAGAAGGGGCTGGAACTTACTGGAGAAAACTGGCAAAGGAACCAAGTTATTGGAAGCAGAGAGGGAAAAGTAATAGAATGCGAAGAGACCAAGAATTCATTTGGACTGCAGACTACAGGTTGCCTTCTCTATCAAAGATTGAAATTAGAGTATAAGTAAAGAGAAAGAAATAGAGGGATTCTAAGTGAAAGACCAGCACTGGTAGAGATTTTAGTAGAATCTAGAACAGAAGCTGCTGTTACAAAAAGGATAATTAGTACAGCATATAAATTATTGCACAATAATTAGAGGAGATTGGAAAGGAGTGTCTATCTTAAATCAGCGAACGCTTTAAAATGCGAATGCTGATTTATCGACCCTCTTTAAGTGAAAGCTTAAAATCCCAAACACTCGGAACAATGATTTTTTTTTTCCCCAGGGGAAAAAAAATCTCTGTTACACAAAAAAAAAAAAAAAAAAACCGTGGGGGGCTTTGCCCCCAACCCTGATGTGGGGGGCTGTGCCCCTCACAGCCCCCTACTTAAATATACCAACTCTGAGATTGCACCACAGTGGAGGAAATGGCAAAGTCCCGAAAACGGCCCAACAATCTTTTTCCCTGGGAAAAAAAGCGCTGTTCTGAGTGTTCAGGATTTTCAGCTTTCACTTAAAGAGGGTCGATAAATTAGCGTTTGCTTTTTTAAGCGTTCGCTGATTTAATATAGACCTGGAAAGGATTGGGAAAAAAGATTGGATAAGCAATTCACAAAGAATCAGTGGGGAGGTATATGTATGACTCCCAAATTTTTGGGAGTGTAATGTATTGGCAGCCTTTAAAAATGCCCTATTCCCTGTAGACTACTCTATCAGAAACACTGGGTGAGCAAATTGGTATAACTGAGGAAATTATTTTTTTGAGCTTTGACACAGAATCGGAATTACTTAGACATAGTAAGGCCTTGTTGAGTCTAATCAGGGTGGCTGCCAAAAAAATCAATTACTAGAAAATGGAATTCAAAGTCTAAACCAAGTGTACTAGAAGTAGTGAATATAGTAACAGGGATAAAACAACTGGAAATGGGATCTTTAGAAAAAGGCAGGAGCAAATTTCATAGAAAAAAAGGGAATTATGGGACCAATACATGCATAATAATGTTTCTGAGGAGGAATGAAATTTAAAAGATGGCGGGATTTAAATGAGCTATGTAACGTTTGACTGATAATAACTGGATAGATTATAAGTGACGTATAATGTTTGCAACTAAAAATATGTCAATATGGTTTGTTTTCATTTATATAACTGTATGGTTGCCTATGTTGTAAGTGATAATTTAATAAAGATGTTTCTTATTTAAAAAACAAAAACCTTTTAGAACAATTATGATGAAACTGGCGCATGCACATATTTTTAGAAGACAGTGAGAGATGGGAAAAAACAAGCTAAAATTTAGGCTCGATTTTATTGGTCTGGTATGATGAAAGATATGGAGAACTTCTGTATAGCTTTCCCATTATATCAAAAGAAGGCACCATATCCTGGGTTCAGAAGCTTGCTTTTACCTATGCACATTATCCAAGTCACATTCAAGCAAATAACCATATATCTTGTAGGCCCATTAGTAAAATCTGTTAATGGAGATCAATATATCCTAGCAATTAACTATGCTACTAAATTTCCTAAAGCACTTTAATTATGAAAAGCATATACTAAGCTAATAGCCAAATAAATTATATTACTTTTCTACAGGTCAGGGATACCCAAAGAAATATTTGTTGACCAGGGAACCCAATTTATGTCCAGGATAATGCACCAACTTTACCAGTGTTTTAAAGTAAAACAGTTTAGAATGTCAGTGGATTATCACCCTCAATCTGATAGGTTAGTGGAGCACTTTCATTAAACTCTGAAGACTGTGTTAAATGAGCCCACATCACAACATGGTAAGAACTGAGATCGGTTACTTAAATAACCAATTTTTGCTATAGGAGAGGTGCCTCAGGCCTCAGAAGGATTTACCCCATTTGAGTTGCTAAATGGGAAAAATCACTGAGGCTTGCTAGACATAACAAAAGAGATCTGGGAAGAAGAGTCGGGTGACAAAATGTTAGGGTTATCCTCTCTTTTAAAGCAAATTACTAACAAAATGGTAGAAAATGAGCAAAGCTGTTTACAGAATAAGATAAACTGGAAAGAGTAGATCAGAGCAGATATTTCATAAATCTGTTAAAATCATGGAGGAAAGACGAATCTTTACTAGTCAGGTTGGGAGCAGGAACCAACTATATAGTATGAGGGAACTCCATCCCTCTTGTTCAAATAAACAACAATTTGTATAAGGCCCAGAAACAGTAAGTTAAAGACTTCCTACTAAGAAATAAAGAGTTTTGTTTTTCTAAGCTACATGATAGAATAGATCTAATTCAACATCATATTCAATTTGTGCCAATGGAGAAGGTAAACCTTAAATCAAATTGGGTACCAGAATCCAACAGGAAAATCAATAAAACACTAATAAAGTTGCTTAAACTAGGACTTACTGAGGTGTCAAAAAGTGAATGGAATAGTTTGGTTGTGCTGGTCTCTAAGCTAGATGGCTCCATAACATTTTGTGATGATTTCTGGAAACTGAATAACATACTTGGTCCTCTTCTTTTTTCTCTTTTTACCAACCAGCTCCACTCAGCTACACACCATGGCTCAGTGGTTCAGTACTTAGATGACACTACCCTGATTTGCTCAGCTTCCTCCCTCAAAAACCTCCATACCATTACTCAAGATTCCTTCTTATCTGCTGAATCCTGGTTCATTAGCTCCCAACTTATCCTAAATCCCAACAAAACAAAACATTTTCTCTTCTACCCAACCAGATACACCTCGCCATCTGCAACCTTCAGTATCCATTTGAAAACTAAAACTATTATCACCCCAACAAACCATACCAAATTCAGTGGCGGATCCAGGAATTTGCAAGGGGGGGGGGCGCAGTCTGGTTAGTTGACTACCGGGGTGTAAACGGTCAAGTGGGACACTACGTTTGTTGGTTGTGAAAAGACCAACTTAAGAAGCTCTGACGTGTGGAAAGACATCAATGAACATTCAGTTGCATATGATTTTGCTGTAGATATGGCAGAAGAAACAGGTAATTCTTGTGCAGCACACAGCACTTGAAGAGACTGGGTAATCTCTGGGATACATACCTGTCTCTCCAGCAGATCCAATTTATATCACAGGTAAGGTTTAAGTCTTTAGAACAGGTAATTCTGGTACTGTTTGTTTTGTGGATATGCAGGAGGTCCAGCACAGTGAGGTCTGACAATGCCCTGCATATCAGGAATAGCTTTCACCTCAAAAGCATGTAAGAGACAGAATACTGGGATAGAACCTTAAGGTAGTCTGCATAGGACATTTTACTTAACCCTGTATTCTTTTAGTGAGGAACCTCTGTGGATGTTCCAGTAGTTAGATATGCCTGGCATATCTCTCAACTGCACAATTTTTCCAGAATGTCCAGATTTTTGCCACATATTTTTTGTCTGTTTTTCATAAAATTGTGGTTTTCTGGCAAATTAGTGGCAAATCACTAAAGACTGAAGTTAGAAAATAATGACATTTGAGTTTCCAACTTCATACCCTTCAGTAAAGTCATGCTAATACAAAACCTGTTCTACTAACTTTCTAAGTTTGTAAGAGCAATATTTAAAAATTGTCCCTACTTTTGGGCCTTTGTCCCACTTTTATAAATGCCTTTGTCCAGATTTCTTGCTCTAAGAGGTTGAGAGGTAGGACATAGTTAAGTACATACCAAAGGGGTATTCTAGTTGACAGGTCTTCTGAATGCCAAATACAGTGGAACAATGACTTCCTTGAACTTAGATGCCATACCTTTGTTTATAAGTTGCTCAGCATAGGATTTCCTCACTACTGTAGACACATGATAGTCAAAGGCTAGATTACTATCCATGCATGTTCCCAAGCCCCTGACTGCTGGCTCAACTCTAAGGGGTATGTTGTCAATATGATAGTTACCAGGGGTGGATGACTTCCTGAAGGATACTATCATGCATTTCTTGGCATTTAGTTTTAGTCCGTGGCTCTGACACCAGTCTGTCAGCCCCTCCTGGAGATTCACTGACAGCTCCTAATTTGCAATCATCTGCAAATTTTTATCAGCCAGAGACCACTGACATTGGCCTTGACTTCAGAGAAGTAAATGCCAAAAAGGAGTAGTCCAAGGACTGATCTCTGAGGGACTCCACTTGTAACTGGCCTATTTGTAGAGGTGGCTGCCCAGTTCTAACTTCCTGGGTCCTGTCTGAGCCAGTTGGCTATCCACTGGGTAACCTATGAGTTTGTACCCAACCTTTTGAGTTTGTCAGCAATGCCTGAGTGGGGTATTGTGTCAAATGCCCTAGCCAGGTCAAGGTAGGCAGTTTGAACCATTTTTCCCTCATCCATTGCTTTGGTGACCTTCTCAAAGAAGTCTACCAGGTTGAGTAGGCATAATATGCCCTTGATGAAACCAAACTGGGTTGGATCCAGTGTTTGGAGGTTTACTATATCACTGTTGATCATTTCCATGATAATTCTTCTCATGGATTTACATACAAGACTAGTGAGACTTATGGGTCTGTAGTTTCCAGGGTCTGTAGACGGCCTACCTTTGTGCAGAGGTATGAATTTTCTGTTCTCCATTCATGCAGCAAAAAGCTTGTTTAGAAGCTATAGTTAAATAGCAATTCCAGAGGCTCTGGCAGGTCACTTTCATGCTATTTAGAAGGCATACTGAGATACTGTCTGGACCCATTGATGCAGTGTTCTTGGCCTCAAGGACCTTGTTCCCTAGTGATAGCAGGGGGGTTATATTAGATGGTATTTCTGAGGGAAGGTTAAGGGGGAGAGAGGGGTAAAGTTGAAGCTGAATTTAATCAGCCAGTAGGTTTGCTATATCTTCTGGCTTAGTAGCCTAATGAAACAGTTTACATCATTAGCAACAACAGTTCAGCCTCTGGATAGGTGCATCATTGATATTTGCCACCCACATAAATCAGCAGATAAAAGCAGGTTATGCCATAAAACACATTTTTAGTCAAGAAAGCAAAATAAAATTATTGCCCAATGTGTCAAACCTTTCCCTGGCTCATTCTCTCTGCTACACATTCCAATAGGTGCCTTCAAACAATTCAAAACCGAATCTCTTACTCTGTATGTTAAATGTACTCCCAAATGCCTAAAAACCATAAAATGAATACCAACCACTGATTAAGCTCCTATCAGTCCTGATATGCAAACCTCCTGTTCCTTGGCTATTGCTCAGCTAGCTCCTATGCACTATTAAAAAGGTCAGAATCTCACCTAAAGCCACAGCATGTTCACCTCAGACATACCATTCATCACATGAGCTCTATACTACCATCAAAGCATTCTACATTTCTTACTTCAAATGGTAAATGTACTCCCAAATGCTTAGGTACCATAAATAATTAGCAGTCACTGATTAAGCTCCTATCAACTCACATATACAACCACCTTTTCCATAACTCACCTCTGCATTATCAAAAAACACATTCAAGCACTCAGTGGCACAAAACATTCACCTCATATGTGGCATCCATCACAGAAGCTCCTTACCAATCCAGAAACATTCTGTATAACTGGAACTACTACACAGGATAAAATCCATGCCAGTGAGGATATCAACCACCTCATTTTCCAAAGCAATAAAACGTTTACCTTATTTCCCCATCCTCCATCTATTCTTGCAACTCTGCCTTTGTTACCATCCCCAAAACATCTACAATTCTTAATCAGCTACTCAGCTTCAATTTTCTTGTTTTGTGTAATGAAAGTGTTAGTTTCTTTCCAGTTCCAACCCAACATAAACCTCTCAAATGTACTTTATTTAAATTGCATGTTCCACATTAAAAGGGTGTGTCACACATTTAATGATGACATTTTTAACAAATATCTCTTGTAAATACAGAATCATGTCAAGTCATCAATATACTCTTAATTACAGCATTATTAACCATGACATGAGCTTTCTAGATGCAGCTGTTAGTAAAACTTTCACATTAAGGAGAGCTACATGAATATACACAAACAGTATTGAGTTACCTGGAAACTTTAAAACAACTACGACCAATTAAAAATCGTGTTCAATCACTTGTTACTGGCTGCTGTGCATACCGCTCTTAAAATGTAAATAAGTTAATTTTTTATTATTTTTCACATGTTCTCTTTTCCTTGCATCTATTTCAATTATATATTTTTCTTTTATATTTCAATTATATTTTTAATCATCATTTCAGTTTGCTAAGGACACTAGGGTTGTTGCTGAAGTGACAACCCGATGCCTTGTGCACAAATGGGGGGAAAAAAAAAGAGGGCTGTGAATGGATGGATCAGGGCTGTTGGTTGAAAAGTCGGCCAGTATGAGTGTCTCATAACCTATTTAGGGTCAAATAAAACTGAATTTAATTGACACTGTGGTCAGTTTTTGACTGCAGTTACATAGTCTATCAATAGGCAGTTCAGCCCAAACAAAACCATCAAACTATGCATTTTCTTATTCAGTTACAAATTTAAAATTCTCAGTTCAGAAGAAAAGAACCATTAGGTCTGCAAATCCCCCACTGAGAGAAAAATAGGGAGATATATTTACATTCAAACATATAAAGTGCTGTCATCTTTGGGCTTCAGTTCAAATATCTGACACAATATTCTACAATAGCGCTTTAACTTAACCAAAAGCAGTGGCACAGCTAGAGTCTGTGCTGCCCAGGAATGTCTGAGTTTGCAGCCCCCCCCCTCACAAAAATCATGGTCAAATGGCACTCCCAATACACAGACCCCCCACAGTCATTTCAGTGTCCCATTACTTGGCCATTTCTCCCCATTTACCATAAACACTAATTTGCATACTGCTCTATGCTTTACTTCTACATTTACTATTATGGATTTCATTTAAATATTTATTTTAAAATTTTATGGCACAAACACTGATAATAGAAATCTGCTAAACAAAGGAAAACAGTCTCACAATGAAAATAGACTTAGCATTAAAACCTCTCTGCCCTTTAAACTCACATTCATTGAAACAGCATTGAAACTCACATTCATTGAAACAGCATTGAAACTCACATTCAAAGAAAATGCATCTGGCCAGTGATGGATAAAAAGTTTAACTTTGGGCTCTTTTCAAATCATAGGCCACTTGCACACATATTTAGGAGCATGCAGACATACATGTGTTCTTTGATTCACCTTCTTGATTGTATTAAATTATATTCCTTATATAATACAGCACATTTGTTAGAGCATGTTTTAATTTATTATTTTGAACATTTAATACATAAAGCAACAATGACAAAACTGCCCAATTCAGAACATTTCCATCAAAGTCTACTGAAACTTCTATCATTACAACCCAGCAATATCAGTAAATATGCGCAATCTCTGCAAGTCATCTAAATCCATATTAAAGAGATCTGTAACTAATGAAGTTGCTGCTAGCAATCAACTTTATATTTCATTGTTTCATCTACAAATAAAGTGCCTGTTGCCCTTGAAGAATAAATTGCCCATGTTACATTAAAAAAATGATAAGCTAGTAATATTACAAATAGGGAATGGATGGCAAACTGATTACCTAGTAATGATGAAACTTATCTCCTCCAAAGGAGAATCTACACAGGACTGCAGCATCCACCCCCTTTAAAGTACAACATAGTACCATATCAGCAATCCATCTACATACTGTGGGATTAGAACCCACAGCCTTCTGCATCAAAAGCAAGTATACTATCTGCTGTGTTACTAGCAATGCAAACTGGGCATAAGTAGAACTTCTCTTTCCCAAAAGCTCTTAGCTCCTTGTAAAATTCACTTGACAATCAACTAAATCCTTTGCAGCACAAGAAATCTAGTAAAAGCCAAAAGCCCAAAACCAGAAACAAATGTTAAATATTGCTTGCATAATCTTAGAAAGTTACTAGAATAAAACATGATTTGTGTTTACATGTGTTTCCTGAAGGTACGAAGACTGAAATTTAAATGGCTATCATTATTTAGTGAATTAAATTCTCACTGATTTGCCAGAAAACCACAAATTGTAAGAGGAACAGACCAAATGTATGAGCCAGACATTCAACCTGGCAACACACAGAGCAACCCAGCAGCACACAGAGCAATAAGAACCAGCAGAAAGACAAATTAAACACTCTGGCAGCAATAAGAATCAGCAATACATTCACTAGTGCACTCACAGACAGCAATAAGATGATCAAAACAAATGCTGTACTGTATTTTAAATTGTGCAGCATGCACAGACGTGACTGGAAGAACAGATGCTATGGGCAGCTTGTCCAGTGCTCATAAATGGAATTCCGTTATATTCTGTCACTGCTTTCCAGAGACTATTCTACCGTACAATAAATCTGCAATTTAAAGCCAAGGCACAAAAGCAGATTGTTGCATTTTTTCCTTCTACCGTCTCTTTCTACGTTAACATCTACTTGTGTTAAAATAGAGAAAATGAACATGCACGGCATATAGCAGTGGACATCTTGTGGGGCTGAAATAATAAATAAGGACCGGATTCATTTGACTGTGGATTTTATCTTCATTCCTGGATTGTACTTCACCTGGGTTCTTCTGATTTTATTAATTGCCACTACATGGCATGGATGTGCAGTTTGATCAGTGGGGTCCAGTTGGATAATGCCTGACCTATGAATCTGTTCTGAGCGTCACCTGTGTAAATCACCTGTGGGTGAAACAGAACCTGCAGCTTCACTAAGGATTCCCTTGAAAGCATCAGCGGCTATGCTTCGGACATGATGTTGTTTGACACTCAGGTGAGGTTTGCATGAACTGGGATATCTTTGATTAAACTGAACCACTTATAGATTTCTGAAATACAACAGGATACAGTGGTACCGGTAGGTGCAGACAACTTCTAATGTAGTCATGGCTAATTTAACCAGCACTTCATTTGTATATGAATTCCATGGGGTCATACAGGGTAAAGGGTAAAGGGTAGCTTTATATGCAACCTGTAGTTCTGGATCGCCTGTTCCACTAAATTTGATAGCTAATGCCTATCTGCCCTTAAAGTATACTGTAAGTGAGTTTGTTTTTATGTTTTGTTAGAAATGCTACTTTTAGAAAGGAATGGTCTCACTGGTGGTAATTAGATGCACTATAAATAAATCAAGGTAGTGTTCCCGACCAATCATGGCTTTAAATCCAGCCACTGAATGGCAATAGTTGGCGTTACATACTTATTTTACTTCAGAAAACATATATTAATTCACATTCTCTTATTCTGTCCATGTCTCAAGTTGATAGTACTAAATGCTTACAAACACAAAACCTGTTGCTATATTAACTTTTTACATAAATTAAAATAATATTTGAAAAAGTTCCTGAGTTTGGCGTTGGCCCTATGGCCCCACTTTGGGCAGAATTCTCAACCAAAGAAGTTGAGAGGTACTCTGCCACGGTTTCAAACGTTCACATTTCTGAGTTCTGACCCCTTAACTTACAGAGGCTGTGAAAAATGGTACATTTTTGGGTTTCTGATTCAGATAAAAAGAAAATGAAAGTTAACATATCTTATGAGTAATACAAATGCAATTTTGAAAGTATTTAAAAGTAATTAGCCACATAGAGCACCACCTCATAATTACTATTCTGAAGTGATCGAAATACTGGACTCCATTTCTTCCGGATATAATTAATTGCATTTCCGTTCTAATAATTTCTCTGTAGTGAGAATCTTTTTCTTTAGTTTTGCTGGCGGAGTTAAGCATATTGGTTGCACATTGTAGTCCTGACATTTTAGGTGAGTTTGACTTGAACGATTATTGTTAAAGAAACCAAATTTGTTTTAGTGGGCTGTATGTACTCATTTGAGAGTGATTATCGTGGACTTGGAATTAAGTTCACGGTTTTCAGGTTAATGTTTGGATTTGCGAGGCATGTTTGTGTATGAGTAGGGGGGCAGAAGTGTTCTGTACTGTTATTACTCCACATGAAGTTAGGAAGTGGTTCTGAATAGCATTGTCTTAGTAAATGCTTGTACTGACAGATGTTCCTGCCTTTTGTATGCACTTAGCTTTTACCTTCTCCTGACTGATTCAGACTTTCGTTTCCTTACTGCTTCTCCACGTCCGAGTACTAACAAACTGATGGCCTTTCAAAGTCATAGAAGCATACTATTCAACTTTCTGTCTTCAAAATGTGAAGCAGAATCTTTACAGAAGTGAACAAAATGGAAAGCCCTTGCTAGCAGACTCAAGTAGAAAGCACACAAGATAGTTAAATTATACTCATGAAAGACCTTTGGATGAATTCATTTGATTCAGTATTATTTACTATGGGTGTTGGTTAAAAAAATCATACTGAATGTTTGGTAGATCCTTTCAGTGTAGACCAGAGTTTTAAGGCTGAAATTTAGGAACATTCATCAATGCCACATCATATAGCCATAAGATGCAAGTCTGCATAGCCATTCCAAATGCGGCCCATTTAACTTGTGTTATACAACACATATGTACCTGTGTGGGTCATGAGAGAAGAGTCAAGTTGTACTACAGATTAATCCTGCCTGCCCTTTGAAAGTTTCAACAGCAGGCCAAACGCGGTACTCTCTCTCTCAATTGTGCTGCATTAGTGCCTTGAAAACCCCTACTTCAAAATATTTAAAAAAAATACCTCATTGCGGACAACTGTGACTCGCTCACACTGGAAGAGCAGGTCTCTGCACACTCTGCAAAGTTGGACTCATTTAAAATTAAATTAATAATAAAAAAGCTTAAGTAAACTTACTATTTATTAAAACGTGTCACCCAACGCTCGCACCCACCAACGCGCCTAATTCAATTAGGGAGATGCTGTTGGAGGAGAATCGTTAGAAAAATCACATGATGACAGCAAACTCCAATTGCATCTTGAGATGTAGGCATGTTTGTCGACAGCATACAATTCTTTGCAAAGAAAAAACGCACCTTCAGAAGATGAATCTGAAAAATACCGCCAAATGTACTTTACATTTTTGGGTTTCAACTTATATTCTTTACTGCACTATGAAATGGAAAACACAGTGGATTTTCTTTTTCTTAGTGTAATAAAAAAAATATAAGTCAAAACCGGAAAATGGATCATTTTTGGTGGTATTTTTTTCCGATTTCCAAAAAAAAAAAACAACACATTTTAAAAGGGGGTGGCGCACGCCCCTGCGCCCATGCCTAAATCCGCCACTGACATTACTAGGAGAGGAAATTGACAATAACCTGAAATTTGATATTCATATTGCCCAAGTCATTAAAAAAAGTTCACAAAAAACTTGGTCTCCTATATAGAAACAGCAGATTTCTGACAAATAACACAAAAGCCACCATTGCTAGAACCCTCCTCCTCTCAACTCTCCTGTATGCCTCCCCAATCTTAACCAACCGCCGAAAGACAAACTCAAAGCCTGTTACAATAAAATCTCCAAGTTTACCACTAATGCCTCATACAAGTCACATCACTGCTCATCACTTAAGCAGCTCAAGTGGCTTGAACTCCCCCAACTTCCTCTCTTTAATCAACTTACCTTCACCCACAAAATACTCTATCAATCAGAAAAAAACCCTGTGCTCAAAGATATCATTCAGAAATATTCCTCTTCAAGACCCCTTTGCTCCAGCAACAAACTACTACACACCACCAAAGCTAATAATTCAGCAGGTGAATCACTTTTTTCCAACTATATCTCCGAACACTGGAATAATCTACCTAACTCACTGGTAACTAACTCCTCAACACTTCAATTTAAAAAACTTCTAAAAATGCACCTTACTAACACCTGGCTCTGCACCTGCAACTCCCCTGGATAACCTATGCCTCCTTTTCACTCTGTTATCATTACTCTTACTCTACTAGCATAATCTACCACTAATGGTAGTTTCACTATAACTGTTACATTATCATTTAGATATAGCCACTAAATGTAAACAACCATTTTTTATGTAAATTACTGTTGCTTTATTTATTGAGCCTAAAACCACTACTATCTTGTATGTATTTGCTTCTCACTTGGCTGTATTTGTTTCTCTATAGTGTGTATTTGTTACTCTTGGAGCTTTTCTCCCTGAGCCTCCACTGAAAAAGGACTTGTGTCCAGTCAGACTTTCCCAGTAAACAAATGTAAAATAAAATAAATTAATTAAATAAATAAATATATGTACAAGTTTGATACATTCAATGCCCAGAATGGATGAATTCATAGAGATGCTAGGTAGAACAAGGTTTTGAGAACCCTAGATTTGACAATGGGGAATTGGGAGATTCTCCTCACCTCTAAAGTCAAAGGTCTTTTTCATTACATTGTATTGCCCTTCAGACTACCTTGAAATTCTGCCACTTTTCAAAGGTTAATGAATAAAGTCTTGAAACTTCACATCAGCTACTCAGCTGCATATCTTGATGAAATAATAATTAATTCAGAAACTTGTTAGTCATATTTAGCTAAAGTAATAGCTATGATGGAAACTGATTGGCTCAACTTACTGTTAGTGTTGCAAAAAGTTAGCTTTGTACAACAAAAGTAAATATTTAGAATATGTGATTGGCAGAGGTGTAACTTCATAACCTAAAGAGACAAAGTAGCAGTTGTCAAGAAGTAGCCTACACCCAGGTGCGGGTCTATATTAGAACATCGAAGTTTCACAACTTTGAATGTTCTAATATCGACCCCTATTCAGCGAATGCTGACAACATCGAACATGCAGAACAGTGAATTTTTTCCTAGGGAAAAAAATTTGCTGTTCCGAAACACATACACACAACACAAGCACACCAAACAAACAGCAATCCACACATATACACCTAAAGTCTTACAGCTAACCCTACACTAAACTGTACAAACACCACTAACTATCCACTTACTTTAAACCAAACCCTAACACTAAGGTCTGTCACTATCACACACTCACCTCACCCGCGCCCTAACCCTAACTCACTTACCCCACCCTAACCCTCACGGCCACACAATCGCACACTTACCTGACCCGCACCCTAACCCTCACATCCACACAATCGCACCCATACCTAACCCGCGCCCTAACCCTAACTTACCTAACCCATGCCCAATCCCACACTTACCTGAACCCAACCTGTAACTTTCCACCACAGCGCTGAAAATAGCGAAGTGACAGAAACGGACAACCGAATTCTTTCCCTAGCAATTTACAAAGAAACAATGTGGGGATTGTGTGTGTCTCTCCTAAATATGCAACAAAGTCTAGAAGAGTTAGAATCTTTGCTTGGAAAGGTTTACAGTAGGTATATTTATACCCAGCGTAGACTCCAAATAATTTTTCCTCAGGTAGACCGCAGATGTTGGAGGTGTGATGGGGAAGAAAGAGATAACTGGGTACATATTTTCTGAGAGTGTAATGAGTTGGCAGACTTAAAAGATTCCCTGCAGACTGTTCTGTCAGAGATGCTTGGGGAGCAAATTGGTGTAACTAAGGAAATTATTTTTTAGAGCTATGAATAGGGGACGATAGTAGAACATTCGAAGTTGTGAAACTTCGATGTTCTCATATAGACCCCCAGGTGCAAATAACAAGTGAAACTTGCTTAGAGCTGTCAGGCCACTATGGAATGTTCATACCTGACTTTAATACCATAGCCTGTACTCTGACAGATCCCCATTAAAGTAAGGTGAACTGTAGTGGAAGATAAGGTCTTCAGTCAAATGAAACCTTTATTATATTCAGTGCAGGTCTTGGCTGGCTGCCTTTAATAAATCCTTTGTTCTCTACATTGATACCACCCACCTAAGACTGGGAGCTGTGCTATCTCAGGAAATAGTGGTGAGGAACAACTTGTCTGTTGTATGAACAGAAAGACAAGTAAGGTGATGCAAAATTCTCTGCTATAGAGTGGGAGTGCCTTGTTACTGACCTGGACACTGACTTCCTTGCAATATTATTTTCTGGCATGCAATTTAATGTTAGTAACTAACCATAACCTCCTGCAATGGCTACAGAAGAAATGTGATGTGAACACCAGATTGTGCAGATGGGCTTTATTATTAAAACCCTTTAAATTTACCATTAGGCATAGAACTGATACCACACACACACACACACACACACACACACACACACACACACACACACACACACACACACACACACACACACACACATGCATGGGGTTATCTAAGTCCCATAACCCATCTTAGTATAGAACTGGGGGATCTGGGCTGGGAATAGGGGTCATCGTGGCATAATGGCTATGGAAATGCTCTTTAATCTGTTTGCAACTGAAATACAGTTTAGTCTTCTGGTAAGCAATATATCCATTATATAGTATGGTACAAACTGCAAGTGTGTATCTACCACACATTAAGGTAGTAAAATGTGCAACAGTAAAGCTTAATGTGAATCAACTGTAAGCTACTCTTAAAAGCAGGGTATATAACCCAATACAGTAGAGATGTCTGCCTCCCAAGGAAAGGGAGTTGTGTAACCAGGAGAAGAAAGTTCTGGGGAATCTTGGCCAGAAATCTTAACCCAAAAATGGTGTACAGTACCAGAACATGATTAGGGTTAGCACACAAGAGTAAATATGGGTGGGGTGGGGGTGGGGTTTGTCCCCCCACACCACCTTATTCGTGTATGCTAACCCTAACCCTAACCCTAGCCCTGCTAATAACCACAACTCTCCACATTCCATTATGAAAAACTCTTTCCCTAACAGTACCACTACACAAGACACTTGGATACACTTCCAATGCAGTAGCAGACATGCACAGAACCTCTCAACCTGATAGAGCAAGTAATCTGGATAAAGCCACCAATAATGGGGGGACAAATGCCCCAAAATAGGGACACTTTAAATATTGCTCTTACAAATTTAGAAAATTGGTAGAATAACAGGTTTTGCATTAGCATGGATTTTCTGAAGGTATGAAGTCTGAAACTCAAATGTCTGTCATTTTCTGACACTAATCCTGAATAATTTGTCAATTATTTGCCAGAAAACCACAATTTTATGAGAAACAGAACAAAAATATGAGGTAACAATCTGGGCATTCTACGGAAATTGGTACAGTTGAGAGGTATGCACAGAACTAAAACTATTAACTTGCCTATATGCATCTAACCAGCCATCAAAAATGCATCTTATTGAATGGCAAGTGATTGAACACAACTTGTTGATCACAAACCAAATGAAAAAAAACATTTAAAACACGCTTTTTTCAGGGTGGCAACCCCCAAAGCAACCTCCTACATATCCTGTTGTAATTATATACCAATTCTGACATGGCAATACAGTGGGAAAAAGCAAATTCCCCAATCCCCACTGTACTGTGAGCTCACATTGACAAAAAGCTAGTACATGCAATCAATTGATTTTCAATCAGCTGTATCATCTTTTTGTAATTTCAACAATTGGTACTATAGACTAATTATCGGCACATATATATAACCAAGCAGTTAGAGAAGAGGTACAGAAAATTCTTAAACATGAAATCATAGAAGAATTCCAAAGTGGTTAGAATAACAGCATTGTTTTTATTCCCAAGCCTGATGAGTGTTTAAGGTTTTGTAATTACTTCAGAAAATTAGATAACATACTAAATTTGATTCCTTTACCATGCACCAAATGAAAGGACTGACTGAAAACTGACTAAGGATAGGTTTCTGTACACTTTAGACCTAACCTTGGGCTAGTGGTAAATTCCACTAAACATAATAACTGAGGAAAATGGCATTTTCAACACCAGACAGACTCTTCAAAAACGAAGTCTCGCTTTTTGGTCTCTGTAGAGGACCTGCAGAATTCTAGAGGCAGATGGACAAAATTCTAGACCTTGTATGTGATATGCAGCAGCCTATCTGGATGATGAGGTAATATTTTCTGAGGATTGAGAAAGCCATCTCTCTAAAGATGACACCATCTTAGATTTCCTGAACTGAGTTGGAGTAACTATTAATTCAGCTATGCCATAGCAGAAGCCTGCTAATTAAGCAATATAATAGGCCAAGGGATAGTGAAGCAGTATTCTTAAACCATTGAAGCAGTACAAAACTGGCTCATTCTAACATCTAAGAAACAGGTTATGGCTATTCTTAGGACTAGCTAAATATTATCATAAATACATCTCTAAAATTGCTATCATTGCATGCTCCATGACCGACATAACCAGGTATAAGGCTCCTGTGAAAGTTAGGTGGACATATGAAGCAGAACAAGCCTTTAAGTAACTGAAATCTGTGTTGCATCTGGAAACAGCACAAATGGCACCAGATTTTTCCTAACAATTCTTAGTACACACAGATGCTTGTGAAGTGGGCATAAGTGCAGTTTTGTCTCAAGTTATTGGTGGAGATGAGCAACCTATCTGTTAGATCAGCAGAAAGATCAGCAATACTGAAAAAAATGTTATGCATCCATTGAAAGAAAGTGGCCAAAATGGGGCCTTGCCTCCCAAAAATATTATTTATTAGGCAGATACTTTGTTTTGGTAACTGACCATGCCCTTTTATAGAGGCTCTATAGAAATAATTAACTGTAACCCCAAACAAACATGATGAGCTTTGATCCTCCAGTCCTTTAATTTCAAGATCCACCATTGTCCTGGCCACAGTCATTTAAATATAGGTTGGCTGACACAGGCCTACAGCCTATCTGGTGGAGACGGTACCAATGGTTATGCTTTGGGAGGGCCATGTAACATAGCAACCAGAGACAAAAACTGCTGTAGTACAGGTAGAGTTGCCCTTTAACAGGAAGTATGTCAAAAGGCAGGAAGATAATGAGAAACAACTGCCTTTTGGAGCAATATCAAGATCACTATTCCTGCTCTAATACCAGATTCCTGTTTCTTGGATAAAGAGAGGAGTCATCAGAGTGACAAGGTAGTTGATTGGTGTCTCTGAAAAGAAGAGGTTTTGTAATATGTCCCTGAAGAAGTTATGAAAGAGAGACTTGTGAAAGTTGGTGAAAATACCTACTAGTTGTGGAACTGAATCTTTGTAAGAGCTGCTGCATTTTGGATTATTATGGGGTGGAACACAGACAAATCCAACAATGTTTACTACTTTTTATTTTCTATAACTTAAGAGGAAAAACTGGGGAGAGTATGATGGTAGGAAGTACTGCCAGCTATGCCAGTAGAAATAAGCTAGTGGATTTGTAACATATGCCCATACAGATAGCTGGAATTTTGTAAATAATTATATGTCATAATTTGTACAAATGCTTGTTCTGAAAATGTATTTGTGAGATTTGCTTTTATTAAGATGTATTAACAGTATGCCCTGCTGGAAGGAGACGGGATGTACATGCATTATTGTAACTGTTTAAATGTATACATTCTGACAGTGTATACTGGAAGTGAAGAGGTTAATCTTAATCCACCTGACTTTGCAAAATATATCCAAAATTAAATTACTTTATGGGTAAAGCCATAAAGATGTTATCCCAGAGTTTTAAATAGAGCCATAGATGCAGTGTCTGTGCTAGAGAATAGTTGGTAGCTCCTGTAGGAAGAGTGAAATTGTTTTATGGTTTTATGACTTCCAGCAGCTGCAACACATCTGAGCAAAACTCTGTCTATGTTTATTGTAGCACATAGGTGCTAACCCTGATAACTTTTAGTGATGGGGGATAGTGCGGGAAATAGAGTCAGATGACGAGATATATGTAATGTCATTCTGTACAGAAATATTGTTTTAATATTAAGAGGAGACTGAAGTCTCAGCAGCATTCTGTATTCTGTCTTGGATCTGACAACAAGAATCACTCACCCACCTTGCTGTGCTCTATTCAGTAAGTAGGAACAGTAATTATTTTAGTCAATCAGGAATAGATAGTGAGACTATCTAAATGCTAATTTTCTATAACTGTGTGAAACTTTCCATCTGTGTTATTTTTAATACTTCATGTGGCTGAAACTCTGGTATTTAGTATTTCTTGTTCTTTTATTATTTATCATTAAATATATTTAAAGTTTTCATTGTGGCTGCTCTTTTTTAGAAAATATTTAAGCTTTGAGAGTATTTGCACATATTCATTTAATGAAAACTCTGGCTTCTCCTGAAAGCCTTGCTATTTGGTCAACATTACCATTTGTATTAATATTAACTTCACTCAGCATAATTGGATACCCTTTAACTGACTGGTAGCAATTAATCTACTTTATAGTCTGGGTAAAGTTGGTACAGTGGGTAATCTGTGCCAGCATTTCCCAGGTGTGTGTGTGTGTGTGTGTGTAAATTAAATATCTTGCCACATTATTATGCCTTTCAGTGTACAAGCCCTTTGCCATGAGTGTATCACACTAGCAACAAGATGTGTAACAGTTTTCAGTTCTGTTTTTTACATAACATGGATTTATTTGTTTCTCCCCCAGGTTCAATGGATACTGTTAAACAACATGTATGTAGTCCACTCTCCTAGGTTGCCATTATTAGCCTTTCATCTTTTGGTTTCATTTCACCTTTTCTTAATCATTCCTGCTTCAAATTTTGGTCAACATGAGTTTGTTCCAGGAGATCTATGTAATTGTCACTATATTTATGGCTTTCCAATTTTCTTTCCTTATTTTCTGATCCTTTTCCTTATATTCTGTCCTTTTTTGACAGATTCTGTCTGATTTTTTTGTCCTCTTCTGGTTTGATTTCCATTCACACTTTACATCAAAACCAAAACACTTCTGCTAAATTAAGCAAGGATGGCATCTTAGACTTCCTTTCCTCATGTTTTAAAACTTTCACTATTTTTGGATTTGGTGAGGTCAGCAGATATGTATGTAGTCCCATGACTGCAGAGCTATACATGTAATCAGTATAACAAAAACCCATCCCTCCTTCAGAGCGAGGGATATATAATCTAGGTAAACACCGATTTTTATAAGCATTTGATAATCATGAAGCATTTTATTGTTTTCCGGTCCAAGAGATCCAATACTTTTTGGGGCCAATCAATCACCCCAAAACTTTAATTAAGATAGAAAGAGCAAACTGGTTTACAGCTTGAACTGTATTCTTAGCTGTCAATGCAGTTTTCAATATTTGTTTTAGTCTTCTGAAGTATTCTGTACTAAGTTGTATTTTCATTTGTTCATGTTTTATTGTAGATCCTTAATCTATTCCCAAATATTTATACATACCCTCCTGCTCAAGTCCTTTTATATCAAAGCCCTGTCCTAGATTAATATTTTTTTGGTGGTGCAGCTTTCCTATTTTAAATGTTGCTTTTGTACATTTATCAAGACCAAATGACAGTCTTATATCATCTGAGAAAGTTTTAACCATTTGAAGTTGTACTTTCAACTCCTTATCTGATGAACTATATAATTTTAAGTCATCCACAAAAAGTAAAATGAGATGTCTTTGAACCAAATTATACCATGTAGCCTACTTTCTTCCATATGCCTTCCTTTTGTTACCATTTTGTTCTATTGCCATGACTGAATGTTTTCTAAATGACTATAAACTCTGTCTGCATCAATTCCAGTGCATAGTTTTTATACTGTCAGAAAGCAAGTTATTGGTCTTTAATTATTAGGATGACTGCCAGTCCACTCTTAAGGAGGTGTATAATTTTTCCTGTTGTTAACCAGTTTGGTGCCTGTTCAGGATGTGCATGGAAGTAATTCTTACTTATGGCTAAATCTTTGTGTAAAGATGTTAATGCTTTTGGCTAGAAGTTAAGTAATTCGTCTGGGCCTGGGGTTTTCCATTTAGGAGCTTTTTTTAAATTTATCTCATTTTCTCTGGCTGTTACATCAACCCATTTCATATGTTCTCCATCAATGCTCCTTACTGTTTCTTTTAATTCTTCTATCAGTTCAACATATTTGCTATGTTAACAGGATCTTCATAAATACTTTTCCAAAATATGCATATTTCTTCTTTTTCTGGTGGTATTTCTATTCCTTTTGCTTTGTTTCTTAATTCTCTACAAAATCTGTTTGGGTCATCCATAAATTCCTTATTCTGTACTTTTTCTTTGTATTTATCTGCATATCTTCAAATTTTTTTCTACCCGTGTTGGTATTTTTAGTTTATTATTGGCAATAATGTATGATAAATCTTGATCTGTTTTGATACTATGCTTTACTTTATCACATCTACATTTCTAAGTATTTTTGATGATCTGTTCCCCTTTTTATATTCTTCTAGCAGTGATACTTCTTGTCTTAACTGCTTTTTGATTTTTCTCCATTTGATGCTTCCATGGTGGCATTTTACTTGCTCTTTTCCTTACCTTTGTTATTCTATGTTTTTGTGTTATCACTTTCTCTGTTATTAGTTTAGCTGTCCAGTAATATATTTTATTTATTTATGTTATATCACATGAGTTTCTCTTAATAGTCCTGATTACTATGTTCAACTGTTTTACAAATTTTCTAACATTTGGGTCTTATTTACATTCTGTAATCAATTTCTTTCAGCTACCTTAATATGTCTATCCATTTCTACTAAATCAAGTGGGTCTCCCTTAAATTGGAGGCCCAAGGAGAAAAACTCCACAATACAGTCAGCAACAAAATCAGACAAATTTGATTGCAATCATGAAACATAGTTAACAACATAATAGTCAGACAAATTACAGAGGTAGATTTCCTAATACAATTCCACTAATAGACACAATAAGATAATAAATTTAGAAACAAGGTTACAAATTCAATGGTCAGATCAATGGCAGTAACACATTTCCAGAATATACAGACATACTTCTCACCTAGAGGAATGTTAGGGAGCATGAAAAGTAGAGGATGTAACATTAGAGTAAGGTTCTCAAGGAGGTTGAGTGCAAGAACAGTTCCAGAGGTTGGAAAGGTATGTGTGAAGAGAGGATTTGAAGTTGACAGAATTTTATATAGTTCTGATGGCTAGTGGGAGAACATTCCAGGTTTTGGCTATGGAGTGAGGGAAGAGAAGCTGGCCAGTACGCTGGTTTGGCTTGTGTACTAGAAGTAGTTGTTGGTTTTCAGATCTAAGGGACCAGTTGGGGAGGTAGAAGAAGATAGAACTTAGGGCGGGGCAGTCAGAGGGTCTGAAGATAAGTTTGTGAGCAGTAGTACTTTGTAGGTAGATGACATAGTTAAGAAGTTCTTGCCATTTTAGGGAGAGAAGAGAGGTACAGTAATGGGTGCAGTTTTTGGAATTTGTAGCGAATTTTGCAATCTTATTATAGCAAGTTTCAAGCTTGGCTTTTAGGATAGCTTGAAGGTTGGTAATTATGGGGGTGTCATACATTAGAGAAGGGAGTAGGTAGGTGGAGGCAAGGGTTTGTCTGGCAGAGTTGCTGAGGTATTGGTGATGCCTATAGAGCATACCAAGTTTCAGATGTTTTTTTTTATGTTTTGTTGCAGGTGGATATCAATTTTTAGAAGTTCATCTATAGATACTCCTAGAAACTTTGTGTTGCTCACTATTTCTGTTAGTGCTTTATTTTGGGTATAAATGTTGAACATGGATTTGTCCAATTGGGTTGTTTTGTAGGAGGTGAAGAGCATGATTTTAGATTTGGTTGGGTTCAGGACCAAATGGTTATTAAACATCCAGGATTCAGTGGTGGAGAAAGCTAATTGAGTTTTGAGATGTAGTTCTGAAAGTGAGTCAGCTGAACAGATGATTGTTGAATCATCTGCATACTGTATGAGTGTATCATTGGTGATAGACTTGTGAAAGTTATTAATGAAGATATTGAACAAGAGGGGACCAATAATGGAGCCTTGAGGAACTCCATTTGGGGTGTTGAGATAGGAAGAGATTGAGTTTTGCCATTTAACAGCCTGTTGCCTGTCTTTTAGATTACTAGAGAACCAGTTTAGGGTGGTGGGGGAAGTCCAAAATTTGTGAGTTGTGATAGAAGTAAAGGGTGGGAATTAGTATCAAAGGCTTTTGATAGATCTAAGAATATGGTAGCTACTAATTTCCCTGAATCATGAGCTCTATTAATAGCGTCTAGAAAAGATATAAGGGCTGTTGTAGTGCTGTGACCAGGTAAAAAGTCATGCTAAGTAAAGAACAGGAGGTTGTTTTGGAGAAGATAGGGCATGAGCTGAATGTAGATGCACTTTTCCAGAATCTTAGAGATTGTGGAGAGGATGGCGATGGGAAGAAAATTGAAGATACAATTGTTTTTGCCGCCTTTGTGAAGGGGGAGAAAGTAGGCTTTTTTCCATAGTTTGGGAACATAGGATTCTTGAATGGATCTGTTAATTAGGATGCTAATGAGAAAGGCAATGGCTTCGGCAACGATTTTTAGAAATGTGGGGGGTAAGTTGTCAGGTGCGTTAGAGCGGGGCTTGAATTTAAGGAGTAGTCTCTTGATAACTGTGATGGAAATAGGATTAGTAGTGAAATTAGGGGCAGGTGGGGAGTTGGGTTTAGGTGAGGAAAAAAGAGCTTGTAGAAGTAGAAAAAGTAGAGGATGTTTTAGAAGGAGCAATGTTATTTGTGTTGTCATAGTCCTTAGGAAAGTTAGCAGTAATGTAGGCAATACAGTATACAAAAAAGGAGTTAATGAGAGAAGCTATTTCATTAGAGGCTTTGTCAGTTTGTGAACAGGGATTATTTTTTTGTGCCATGGTTTAGGAGATATGAGATGGAATTCCAGAATTTTTTAAGGTTTTGTTTGTGGTTGGACTGTAGTTTAGTGTAGTAAGCTTTTTTGTCTTTATGTACTAGTTTTTTTACCTGCTTGCGAATCTGTTTGAAATGCACCAGGGAGGCTTGGTTTTTGATAGTTCATAAGTTCATAGGTAGGTACTAGGCTATCGGCCCAAGGGCCTACATAAGCCTAGCCAGCAAGGTTCCATAGCTTACGCCACCCAAGAAAGTTATTTTCCTATGCCACTGTCCAGCAGAGACACAGAAGTGACCCCCAGGGTCTATTTCCTATTTCCCATCCACTCATCAAGATTTTTCTTGAAGAGTGCTAATGAAGAACTTTGCTTGACATAGATGGCTAGCTTGTTCCAGAGTATAGGAAGTCTCTGGGACAAGACTCTATCCCTCCAGCATGTCCTGTTTATTGTGGTGGCAAGGTTTAGGTCCCTAGAGCATGTAGCTCAGAGGGATTTCTTTAGGTGTAGCATGTCCAACAGCTCTGGGTTTGACATAGCTTTATATGTTAGGCAGAGATCACCTCGGATTAGGCGATATGCTACAGTAAAGCTGGAGTTTTTTGAGGCAGTCAGTGTAGGGCATTTGTTTGAGGCCAGTAATCCTCTTTATGAGGTACTTCTGTGGCCTTTCCAGCTGCTGCAGATGTCTTGTGAGGTACATTCCAAAAGGGGTGTTGTACTCTATAATGGGTCTAATGAGTGACGAGTAGAGTTAGGTAATGTTTCCATGCTTTATCTCTGAGATGCATCTGAGCTTTAGTAGATTTGGACAGCCATGGGGCTGAGTTAGTTTTGATTCTTATCCTATGAAGAGGTGCAAGACTGTTTAATGTATCTAGGAATGTAGAGTTGAAATAGTCAACAGCATTATCTAAGTTGAGAGTATTTAATATGTGCCAGTTAATTTGTTTTAGTATATTAGAAAACCTTAGAGGGTTGAAGGTAGTTAGATTCCTTATAAGTTTGTACTGGTGTTGATTTTATAAGGCTGATGGGGAGCGGCGGATAAAGGCGGGGAGATGGTCACTAAGAGAATCTGGGAGTGTACCTGCTTTAGTTATTTTGTTGGGGTGGGAGACTAAAATCCAGTCTAGTATGGATCCTGTAGTGTTATCCTTTGTTGACCTAGTAGGTGTATGTATGAGCTGAATAAAGTTAAATAAATTTATATTGCTGGTAGAGGAGTTGGAGATCAGGTTTGCCCAGTTGATGTTTACGTCACCTAGTATAATGGTTTAATTTGTTATGTTTGTAGATATCCAGGTGAGGATGTCTTCTAGTATGGAGATATTGTTTCCAGGGGGTATGTACAGAACTGTGATATAAAGATTTTTATGGTGGTTTAACTTTAGGAAGGAATGGCAATTTCAGCATTAGTGAATCATTTTCTTCTGGACTGAGAGCATATTCTTTGTTCTCCATTCCCTATGTGTATTCCACATAAAGCTGCAGGAGATATTACTGTGACATATCCTCTCCAGATGCAACCTGTTTCATATGCTGTTCCTTCATATGGGAGCCCTTTGGCGCATCATTTCACAACATTAGCTGCATTGGACTTGCTGCTGTTTCCTGTTCCTTCCCTTGCTGTGCAACTTCAACTAGACTTTCATGCCAATTTCCTACAGAAGGTTCCAGAGCATCACCATGTTGAAAATTTTCTTCTGATGCCTCCTGCTGCACCTGTTGCTTCTTAATATGGGGACCTGTAATTCCATCAGCCTGCAATATTGCCTGTGTTGGATTCTCCACACAATATCCTTCACTTTGCAGATAATCCATAACTTCAATTTCTATTTAACTTCTACCTTACTAATCCTCTTTTCTACATCCCACTTTATTTTCTTGTTTTTGCATTGCAATATGTTCCATATATAGGTGCCTTTGCCTGCATTTATCTTCAAATATCTTTGGAGCTGTTTTTTTTTTTTTGTATTGATTAGCCTGGATTTTTCCTTTACATAAATATTACACCAAATGAGATCTCCTTTCTTTCCTATGTATGTTTCTTTTTTATATACCTTTCAAAAATCTCTGTTTTCTTCTTCATATTTTTAAACATCCTCTGTTGCCTCTTTTTTCAAATGCCCCAAAGTTCCTTCAACTATGTAATGTTTTTATAAATTTGTTGCATTAATGAATTTTAATTTCTCTTAGAAGCCTTTGACAGTTTTTCTTGTGCAAGTACATTTCTTTCCTTTAATTTCTCTCTTAATTGTTCTAAATATCTTCCATCTGAAAATTTCAGTTTTTTGGGTCATAGTTTTTCTTCTTTCGGCTTTTCCTGGTTAGGGGTCGCCACAGCGGAACTCCGGTCTGCTAATGATTGGCAGTAGATTTTTATGGTGCCAGCTCGACGCCCAACCTTCAATGAAGGCACGCCCATTCACGCATGTCTTTCAAATGCCACTCGACCGTGAGGAGGACATGCAGACTCCACACAGAAGGCACTCCAGTCGAGAATTGAATGGGAGAACCTCTTGCTGTGAGGCAACAACGCTACCGCTGCACCACCGCAGCTTCTTTTTGGGTCATAGTAACAGTACATAATTTCTTCCTTATCCTCAGTAGTCTACTTTGTCATCTTTATGGCTTTTTTTTGGTCTGTCAGTTTTTGTGGATTACCACTTCCTTCTACAATGGGGGAGGGGGGCATCTTCCCCTTGAACCTGGGCTAACCTTATTGTAGGAACGTTTCAGTGTCCTGAGGATTCTACACTGCCTTTTTTTCCAGTCATTGCACGACTGCATACTCCAGGATTGGGCACTGTTTTTATCCTGGGACATGTGCGCTCAGCTGTCTTTTTAATTTTTTAACCCACCTTTCTCCATGATATATGCTATATAAAATACAGTCTATATATCAGTGTCATCTTGGTGGGATGGCACTAAAAACAGATTCTACCACATGAAGGTACTCACCAAGACCTGAGGATGAATTCAGTTCCAGCAAAACTATTTAACTTTTCTTACTAATATTATCCCTCCATTTGGACCCCTTTGTTTTCCTATGTAAATAAACCTACGGAAGTAAACTATATGGTTTTTGGTTTGCAAGTTAATATTTAGAACATCTGAAATATCAAATACAACTTGTGCTGACTGAATAGCTTTGCCAGCATATATACACACACACACACACACACACACACATATATATATATAAGTTGAGAGTATTTAATATGTGCCAGTTAATTTGTTTTAGTATATTAGAAAACCTTAGAGGGTTGAAGGTAGTTAGATTCCTTATAAGATTTTGAATTGACCTATACCCTGCATTTTTGAAAAGTTACAAATGTTAATACTGAACTTTACGCACTGATGTATAATAGGTCAGTTATATAATATATATAATATTTAATAACAAATGAGTGAGGAAGACAGGAATAAGCAAGCAAAACTCATTAGTCTGAATGAGATCATTAATGCAACTTGCTTGCTTCCAACTGATAAGGCCCAGAGGTCAGTTGGGATAATGTCAGAATTTTGCAGAATGTTTAAAAAGGAAATGGCTGGCCCACCTTTACAGCTTTGTTAGGATGCAGAGACTAAATACATTGTTCTGGGTAAAACTTAGTTAGCAGAAATTATTTTGATCTCTAATCCGGGTAAAAGTAAAGCTAAATTAATGCCAAGCAGTTATAGACCCATCACCCTCTTGGTGCTGCAAAACAAGATTTACATTATGCTCTTAGCATGTAGAATATAAGGCTCCCTATTGAAATGCTGAGACTCACAATGTAAGTCATGAAGCACTGAAAAAAAAAAAAAAAAACAGAAGAAGAGTGAATATCTAGCATTGCTCTTCTCCTTTAAATGTGTTTTTTTTTTAGGGGACAACATCCCCAACACATTGAAGTTTTGTATAACAACTTTGAGACAACTATACCTCACACAGCAAAGGGAATAGTATATGTAAGTTCAGATTTTCAGTCATTCAGTCATCACATTTCAGGACTCAGCATCCTAAGTCACAACATTTCAAACAGTCACCAGAGGACTGTCTGTTGAAACATATCTTATGGCCATAAATCAATAAGGGTTTGTAAAATGCAGGCTAGGAGGGGGACAATATATGCCTGTGCTGATATGCAAATCTTTGAGGACAGCAAAGATTAATTTAGAAAATATTAGGTGTGGAAGATGCCAAACACCAAAACTCATTTTAGGCAAAAAAACTAAATGTTTTAACATTCCCCTAACTTGTACAGCAGCAGTATTAGATTTTAATAAGGCTTTTGTCATTTACCCTGAAGGCTCCTGAAGCTATGAAGTTTGTCATCAATTTTATTTCCTAAATTAGGATGTTGTATGTTGTACCAATGACCAAAGTTCCATTTGGTATAGTAACTTCTCATGTACTTTAGATAGTTTGCAGTGCTAAATAAGGGTATCCCCTCTCATCCATGCTTTTGCACTGGCAGTAGAAATCTTCCCAATTTACCTTAAGACACAATTAAAGTAGGCTGGTATTCTAAATGTGCTTGGGAAGGTTTTCCGACTTCCTGGTTTAAAGACAACTGTGTAATTTATCTAACTTGAATACATATTTAAATGAGTTTCTTAGTATGTCTGAGTTTTTTTTTTTTTTTTTTTTTTTTTTTTTTTTTTTTTTTACTGTACTGGGTATATTTCTAAATTTAAGTGAAGTATGTTGTTTCTGCTTACCGGAGCATACATCAAGCTTTTTATAGCCCATAACCTGACCTCTTTGAAGGTTGTGATACAATACATCTACTTGGATATAACGTCCAGGAGTAAGACCAGTAAAATTTTAGACTTTAATGTTAAGCCATTCTGGAATGAATTGCAATGCAAAGGTGAAACCAGAAGGAGATTAGAATTGCCTTAAGTTCGTAGAACGTTAAAACACATTTATTTATTTATTTATTTTGCTCAAAATGAGTTTTAGTGTTTGGCATCTTCCATGCGTAATATTTTCTAAATTAATTCAAATTACTAATTTCTAAGTTAAAAGTCAGGATGACTTTGCCAAACCTGTACCAATATGCAAAAGCATCAGTCGCGTACCAATATCTAAGAGCATGATCACATCTAGGGCTAGATGAGCTAAAGCAAAAGTGTAGGTAGTACACCTTATTCATAGCAGAAGGATCTTGAACCCTGATGGTTTACTAGGCTGGATAGAATGTTACTGGAATAAGAAATGTAAGTTGGGAAAACAATTAATCCTTGTTCCACACGTTATGGCTGTCTATGTAGAGTGAAGTAGATAAAAAAAATTATACTTGGAGAATGGGTTAAAAAAAGACTGTAGGCCAGATTCATAAAGGTTACCATAAAGTGTACAGTATGTGTACACTTAATGTAAACTTTCTGAGTGAATAGGCAGTACAAGTATTGTGGTGGGGTTGTGCTTGAATTCAGAAAGAGTACACTTTGTGGTAACCTTTATGAATCTGGCCTTATATCTACATTATAAATATACTGAGTTGTTTGACCAACTGGCTGAAATCAGTGACTAAGCTTAGAAGGGACAGCAGCAACCTAATATCCTCTGGTAACAATATACCCATTTCATTTCCTTTCTTTCATCCCTCAGTCTCTTACCAGGCACACAATGTCAGTATACAAAATACATCCCATATACTGGAAGTAAAAAACTTGCTATTAACTCTAATAATTTGAGAACACATGCTAGATACAGGAACCTTGCAAACACAGTATCTGACAGTTTTATAGACTCCAAAGAAAAAAGTAGGAAGGCTACATTTTGAGACGTCTCGTATGCAGAAAGGTCTATAATCCTAGATCTGTGAGTTACATTAGGATTGTCTCTACTACTGTTTTTAGCCATTATAAATATATTTATTTCTGACATTTGATTACTTGGAAGTTATGACTGGATAGATGACCATTTTCAGTGGGAGCCCGGGGAGAAAAGGTCCAAAGTATTACATTTTTTTTAAAGAACAATAATTTTTACAATCTTCAAAAATAATGCAAAAGTATCTACAGTTTAAATAATTATACCAAATTATGTATAATGTGAAAACATTGGTTAAGAGTAGACAACTTATATGACAATGATTTAATATTTAGTGAAATTTCACCCACTTTATACAGAAATGAAATGTAAATTATAATATAAACATTAATTGTAATATGAAGTGAGAAGAAAAAAACAGGGTTATGGCATATATAGAAAGAAAGTCAGGAGAAGTAAATAGTGAAACAGTGTGAAGTAAGGGAGTGAGTGAAGAAGGGAGAGAAAGGAGGTGTAAGGTATGAATAGGTACTTGTTCATATTTATAAATATAGTTTAACCTAAGGTTTAGCAAGAACAGAGCCACATTTTGGCTAGGAAGCCTTTCAGAATGGTTTTAAAGGACTGGAGAGAGGGTATTGACTTTTTGGATACAGGGAAGGAGTTCTAGGCATTATTAAATGCTATGAGTACAGACCATGCCCAGCAGGTTTCATAGGTTTGTGGACAGAGATAATTTTTTTAGCCAATGAATCATAATGACCAATTGGGAACATAGCCGTGTAGTAATGGTATTTAGTGCTGGACAAGCAAATGGATGCCAGATAATTTTATAGGTAGTAAGGAGCTGTGTATATGCTAGTTGATGAAGTAGTTCTAACCATGTTAGGCTATTTAGTGCTGTACAGTGGTGGATCTGAAAAGGGTATTTGCTGCAAATTTTGTCATTTTATTATAGCATTGTTCTTGTTTTGATTGTTGTGATGCCTAGAGGTTAGTAAGGATGGGAGCACCATAAAGTAGTGAGGGTAGGAGGTAAATAAGGGCAGTTGTAATTCTAGGTGCATTGGTGAGAAAGTTTTTGGCTCTGTAAAGCATCCCTAGTTTTGGTGAGTTTTTTATACAATTTTACATATTCAGGTCAAATTTAAGTTTATTGTCCCCTATCATCCCTAATAATTTGCTACACAAAGTGACTTCAGTGGTTGTATTAATAAGACAGAGGATTTTAAATTTTGTTTTTCATGAGAGAAGCATTTATGGAGAAAAATAAGTAGTTTTATTTATTTATTTTGCTGGGGGGGGGGGGGCTTGAGCATGAGTTGTGAATTACAAAGCCTTGTTCCAGTTGCTGTTAAAGCTTCCTGAGTAATTTTTTAGAGATGTGCCAGGATGTCTGATATGCATATGATTGTGATATCATCTGTGTATTGTATTAGGTAGAGTGTTGGCGAGAATGATAAAAAGGACGGGACCAAGAATACAGCCTTGTGGTACACCTGTGGTGATTGGGAGGTATGGAGCGAAGGAGTAGTGCCAGTTTACTGGCTAATTCCTAATGGAGAAGTAGCTTTTGAACCATAGAAGGGTGTGCTGAGCTAGACCTAGTGAGACCATTTGAAGAAGAAGTTTGCTCTGACATACTGAGACATGGCTTTAGACAAGTCGAGAAATAAAGAGACTAGTTTGCCATTATATCTAACTTTATTTTTTTAAACACCTCTATTGAATTATCAGTTGTGACTTAGGCAAACATACATTTATATAGAAGTAATCAAACCATATCTACTACTTTACATTTACAAATGTTATACATCACAAATATTGTTATATATCCCATAATGAGGGCAACATTACATAAATTATTCAGTTCCTGCCTTCTTTAAAACCTCATTCCTCCTTCAAAACATGTTATGCATGTATTGTTTCCCATTTTTCTATTTAATTTACTCCTACTCTTTTCTAAAGATACCACCTCCTGTTTTTTTTATCTATGTTACAATATCCACTGCTTCAAGTATAGTTGGTTTAGAATTTCGTTTCCATTTTCTAGTAATTTTTTTTTGGCAGCCACCAGAATTAAACATAACAAGGCCTTACTATGAGTAGGCAATTCAGATTTCATATCCCAGCTCAAAAAAATTATTTTTTTAGTTGCACTCATTTGCTTGCCAAATATTCCTGACAGAGTACTCTGCAGGGAATTTTTAAAGTCTACCAACTCAGTACACTCCCAAAGCATATGTTCCCTGTTGCATCTTTCTTCCTCATCATACCTCCAACATTTGTCATCTACTTGAAGAAAAATTCTTTGGAGTTTGCTAGAGGTATAAAAGTACCTGTGCACATACTTCCAGGCAAACATTCTAAATCTTCTAGACTTTTTTGCATATTTATGAGACATACATATGTCCCGCCATTGCTTCTTTGTGAATTGCTAGTCTAATCTCTCTTCCCAATCTTTTCTGACCTTTTCTGATTGATTCCTATAGTTATCATGCAATATTTTATATGCCCTAATAAGGCTCCCTTTTTTGACAGCAAGCAACTTTTTTTTTAAATTCAATTAAAAACTCAACCAGTACAGATTTTTCATTTAGGATTCCCCATCCCTTTCTATGTGTCTATACGCTATTATCTCTAGCATTATTGACAGTATCCACAAAAGTTATAAGAGCTATGGGAGGGACAAAGCTGTGTTGTGTGGGGGATAGAAGTTCTTCCCACAGGAGATAGTTTAGCAATTGTTTTTTATTATATTTTCAAGTATTTTGGAGAGAGGGGCTAACATTGCTATAGGTCCAAAGTTAGTGATGCCTGCTGAATTTCCTCCTTTGTGCAGATGGATAATGTATGATTTTATCCAGAGAGAGGGAATGTAGAATTCCTGGACTGACCTATTTATAAGGACTGAGAAAGGATAGGCAGTGCTATTGGCTGGCATTTTAAGGTAATCACTTAGAAGGTCAGCAGTTGAAGTAGAGCTTAGTTTGAGTTTGTTTAAAAGTAGTTTTATATAGGATATGGGCACAGGTTTGAAGGTGATAGTGGATGTGATGATATGTGTCTGTTGGGCAGGGTTAGAAATAATGAACACCAAAACCAAGTAAAAATATATATGAAAAGGATCACCAAAGGAACACTGCAGCACTAAATCCAGAAAATTTATTGAAAAAAGTTAAGCGCTTTCGTCAAAATCACAAGACTTCATCAGAACAAGAACATACAAAAAATGCCATATTTAAATACCCTAACCCTTACAGCCATTGGTTGACAAAGCAAACTTAATTTCCTGTAAAATAATTAAGCAGTTTAAAAAGACAGTAACACATAATCACAGTAACTGCCCACTACAACACACCAATTGCCACCTACCAACCACATAGACATTAATGTATTATGTATTGAAGTATGATTTAAAACACAGATCTTGAATAAAATCACATAAAAAAACTGATTTTAGTTTTAATACAGAAGTAATGGATAAATTGTCATTGAGCCCAGGTGGTTGACATGCATTTAATTTAATCTGCCACTTGAGCTCTAAATATTCAAGGAAGTCATCTTCGGCCCCCCTTGTGGACCCATGTCTACTTGTTCAAGTACAAAAAATGTAAAATAATGTGTCAGGTGTACCTTTATATGCTTAAATAAAGCATTGGTTTCTTTATTTTTTAGTATATCATAGTTGTGTTGATATATTCTTTGTCTGAGGGCTCTGATTGTCTTCCCCACAAAGTACCCCTCACATACCATACAGGTTGCAATATATACCAGTCCCTTGGTGTAACAGTAACACTTCCTATTAGTAGTAATTTTACCATAGTTCCTGACTCTAATGGAATCAGTGTCCAATATATAGGGGCATTGTCCACACCTCCCACATTTAAAAGTTCCACCTAGGCCTGCCTTTAACTTTTTCCTCTCCACCAGGCCTTTCAAGGAGGTGCCCTTTTTGTAAACCACAAGAGGTTTTTCCCCCAAACCTTTGTTGATCTTCTCATCCAAACAAAAAATGGTCCAAAAATCATAAATGATGCTTCTAATGTTAAAAAGTCCCTAGTTAAGGGCAGGACACATGCCCTAGTAAAACTGTCAGTTTTGACCAAACCAGAGGTTCTATTCAAACCTTCAGGCTTCTCCAAGATTGTAGAATAAATACCCCCAGGTCTTTTTGGTTTGACTTCTTCAGCTATGTTATTGACAAAGTTAAAGGGGTAACCTCTTTTCTGCAACATTCCCATTAGGACATCACATTCTTTAACAAAATCGTCCTGGTCAGACACCATTCTGGCCAATCTCACGTATTGCCCCTCGACAAGGGATTTTTTCTGATGCAGAGGGTGGCAACTCTCAAAATGCAACAAAGAGTTAGAATAGGTAGGTTTCTATAAAGGTGCGAAGTAAACCTACCCTTAAAGTGATCTTTCTTAATAGTAACATCCAGATAATTCAAGGTGTCAAGGTCCTTGGTCATGGTAAATTTCAAAAAGTTGGTAGTGTTGTTGATGTAAACGAAGAACCTATTCAGGTCATCTTCGCTCCCATGCCAAAATAAGACCATATCATCCAGGTACCGTCCATATAGTACCCACATGTCCTTGAATTCGGAGTTCACTACATAGAGGTCTTCCCACTGTGCTAATACAATGTTAGCAAATGACTGCGCAACATGCGCCCATTGCCACCCCCTGCACCTGCTTGAATAAATGCCCCTCAAAAGTGATAAAGTTGTTGTCCAGAACCATTTCCATACAGTACCTGATAGTAAGGATAGTGTCATGGTTCAATGTAGTATTTAAGCATAAATAGTCATAGAACCATTTTAGTCCAACATCATGGGGTATTACTGAGAAGAGGTCATGGATATCAATGGTGACCAAGATCAAGTCCTCGTGGTACATACTGTTCTTAACTTTAGACAGAAAGTCCCAGGAGTCCTTGATCACCAGGTCTCTGTTATCAAGGGTGTGCTTAACAGTGTTGTCAATATATTTAGCCAAACTGAAGGACTTAGAAGCTTTTGCAATGACAATCGGTCATGGGGGGGGGGGGGGTCAGAGATACTCTTATGTATTTTAGGGATTCCAAAAATAGTAGGAATCCTAGAATGCTTAGTTTCCAAAAATCTAGATGTTTCTTCAGTAATTTGCTCATTGAGTAAAAGTTGTTCAATGTCTAAATCTATACGGCTGTAGGATATATTCAACTCATTTTTGGAAACCTCTGTGTATGTGTCACTGCACAATAAGTCAGTCATTTTACTATTGTAATCAACACATCCATGATAACAATTCCTCCCCCCTTATCCGGTTTCATAATCCTGATTTCATCATTCTCCAAAATTTCATGGAGCAATGTAGTTTCTTGCCTAGTTAAATTATTGGCCCCATTATTATCAAGAAGTTTTTTGTTATTATTTTTGGCAACCACTTTTCTGAATTCATTTTCACAAAGGGTCTCATACATTTGTACTGTCAGGTGCATAGTGGGAATGAAAGTACTTGGTCTATTTAATCGGTCTAGATTCCCCTGCAACATGCATTGTCCAGCCCCCTCTTGTGTAAAAAAGAGTTCCAAATTCAACTTCCTAATGAATAATTTAAATTCCAAAATAGTATTGACAGTGTCACTACCAGTTGTTGGCACAAAATTGAGCCCTTTTGAGAACAGTTCTGCTCAATCAGTACTCACAGTTGTCCTACTATAATTGTAAATGCTGAAATCATGCTCAAGATTCTTCACAATGGTACATTGGTACAAGGATAGGCAGTGCTATTGGCTGGCATTTTAAGGTACTCACTTGGAAGGTCAACAGTTGAAGTAGAGCTTAGTTTGAGTTTGTTTAAAAGTAGCTTTATATAGGATATGGGCACAGGTTTGAAGGTGAAAGTGGATGTGGTGATATGTGTCTGTTGGGCAGGGTTGGGAATATATCTTGGGGAATCCTTGGTTAGGGACGCTATACTGTATATGAAATAAGAACTGAATTATATTGCAGTTTTGAATGGTGATTTGTTGGTAGAAGGGTTAGGGTTGAATTTTTGGCTGGGTTATAAGATTTCTGTAACAGCTTATGAGATTTTTTTAGGGTTGTGTTTACTATTGTCCTGAAAATAAGCTTAGGAGGGTGGCCTAATGGTTAAGGTGTTTGCCTTACAAATGCAAGGTGCAGGGTTTGAGTCTCACAAGGGATAATTGGCTAGGCTTAAAATGGCTCGCAAGGGCAGTTAGTTTAGTACTAATCTATATAAAAGTTGTTATAGTATATTTTTTGTCTTCGTTATTTGCGTTTTTAGTATGACTGTGGAGCATTCTGAAGTTTTCAAGATATTGTGGTGTTTTATATTTTTGCAATTCTTTCTATGCTTTTTCTGTGTCTTACATTAGCATTCTACTGTTTTTGGATAGGCAAATTGCATTATTTGTTTTTAGTCCCTTCCATCTAGAAGGTACAAGGTTATTTTAGGATATTTAGGACAGTTGTATTAAATTAATTTACAGCATCCCCAAAGGATATGATTTTTAGGATATTCCAGTAAACAAATGGTAGAGTAGTAATGCATATTTCTGGGTTAAACTTGGACAAGTTGCGTGTTGTTTTATATACTTGAAGTTTGAGTGGATGTGTGAGATGTCTGGTTGTACAGATTGGGAGATTGTCACTGAGACAGTCTCATATTGTACCTGTGGTGGTGAATTTGTTAGGGTCTGATACTAGGATCCAGTCTGAGAAGGAATTTGATGTCTTGGTGTAATGTGTGGGGCTATTAATTAGTTGTTTGAAACTATATTAGTTCATGCTAGACGTAGGGGAGTTTAAGGTTATGTCCAGCAACTGATATTGGCATCACTTAGTAGTATTTTTTTTTTTGTGGTGTAATTGTTGTGTATATCTAATGTAGGATATCTTCCAGTGTAGCTGTATTATTACCAGTTGGGATGTAAAGGACAGTAATACATATTTAGTAATAAAAGTAAAACGAATAACTGCTGCTTGACTGGTTAACGCTCCTGTTCCACAGAACAAAGACAACAAATAAATAAATAAATAAAATGGAACTGGAGCGAAAGTAAGATGCAAATAAGTAAGTCCCAAATACGAATCCACAGAATTTATTTCTGAACAAATTTCAAACAGATAAGCGCTTTTGCTATAGTAGCTTCATCAGATCTTATGATAAATTATCTAAAACACAGCACTATATATAGAAACCATTAAACCAATCAACCTATCAAATAGATATACATTAATTAGTTTCTCTGTTTAAGGGTGTAGTATGTGGTGAAATAGAACATCAAAAGGCATTGCGAAATGCTCATAAAACAATAGCATATAAAAGACATATCTATATGTACACATGTGTATAAAAAACATACATATAAAAACATACGTATAAAATATAATAAATATATATATATATATATATATATATATATATAAAGGGATATAAAAATATATATGAAATATATATATATATATATATATAATTCATCTAACGTGCCTACTCTGCCTCAACCTGGGTTTAATTGAGGCCCTTTCATTAAGACCTGATCCTCTATCAGCTCTTAATAAAACTATCCAATCACTTTCTTTACCCTCAGTGTAGGTCCTAATATCGCCCCCCCCTCTCCTGTTTGGGGTTATAACCTCCAAAACTCTAAACAAAAATTCATGTCCAACACCATATGAAGCTACATGCTTGGCTAGAGCATTGTGTAGTGTGCCCTTCTTGATATGATAAACATGATCTCTCATCCTATCTCTAAGTGGGCGATTAGTCTTACCCACATAGAAGGATGAGCAGAGTTGGCAAACAGCTAAGTATACTACATGAGAGGTCATGCAGTTGGCATCCACCTTCATATTAAAAACCTCATGTTGATCAGGGTGGAAAAATTGTACATTGCTATCTATGAAAGAACAAAAATTACAATGACCACAGGGCTTAGTATAACCAGTTTTCACAGGATACTTATCAAATTTTGGATAACACAGTATCCTTTTTAAGTTATTTTTGTTCCTGAACAAAAAGCGGGGTACATCCCCTACTATCTCCTTCAAGTCATCATCAACCTGCAGAACGCACCAGTGCTTGCTAACAATCTCCTTAATTTTAAAATTATCAAACGAGAAAAAAGTCGAAAACTTCACATAGGACTCAGTGCTTTTATTCTTAATAGTACTATTAGAGCTAACTGGTCCAAAATATGGTATGGCTATAGTGGAACGTAATTTTTGTGCTTCTTCCAAGTGGGAGTTAACCTCATCCACACTATATCCCCTATGTACTAGCCTACTACTCAAACTGTCTAGCTCATTACTGAAACCTTGATCCATGGGATTCAGCCTAGAGGCCCTAATCGACTGTCCTTTCATAATGTTCCTAAATACAAAAAGTGGGTGCATACTTGACCTCATAAGTAATGTATTAGAGTAGCAGGCCTTACGATGAACCCCTGTATTTATCATATCATCAGATAATCTCTCTATGTATAATTCCAAAAATTCAATCCTATGTGTAGAATAGTGCATGGTAAATTTAAGGCAAGTAGTCAAATTGTTCATAATTGAATAGGTAGATTGTAACTGTGTTAATGTCCCCTTCCAGAGAACAAAAAGGTCATCGACAAAGCTTCGATAGAATACCACATGTTTCCTAAATAATGTTTCACAGAATAACACATGTTCCTGCCAATACGCTAGGAACATGTTGGCATAGCTATCGGCACAGGGTGTGCCCATAGCTACGCCATCTCGTTGCCTGTAAATAACATCATTGAACATAAATAAATTATTCTCTAGTACTAATTCTACAAAGTGAACAACCAAATCAATCATAACTATAGTATAACCACTATGTTCCTTCAAGTACTCCAACACATAAGTAAGTCCTAATTCATTAGGAATAACTGTAAAAAAGAGACTGAACATCAAAGGTGACAAATAGATATTCATCCATAGTACCTTGTTGCTTGATACATTCATAAAACTCAACCAAAAACTGTTTAGAATCTCTTAATACAAAAGTATTACTGTTTAATACATGTCTAAGGTGTTTCTCTATAAAAACAGACAGATGTTCAGTAATCCACCCACGACCAGAAACAATCGGTCTCATGGGTGGATTACAAGGATCTTTATGTATCTTTGGTAGTCCATGTATAATAGAGATTATCTGATGATATGATAAATACAGAGATTAATCGTAGGGCCTGCTACTCTAATACATTACTTATGAGGTCAAGTATGCACCCACCTTTTGTATTTAGGAACATTATGAAAGGACAGGCGATTAGGGCCTCTAGACTGAATCCCATGGATCAAGGTTTCAGTAATGAGCTAGATAGTTTTAGAAGTAGGCTAGTACATAGGGGATATAGTGTGGATGAGGTTAACTCCCACTTGGAAGAAGCACAAAAATTACGTTCCACTATAGCCATACCATATTTTGGACCAGTTAGCTCTAATAGTACTATTAAGAATAAAAGCACTGAGTCCTATGTGAAGTTTTCGACTTTTTTCTCGTCTGATAATTTTAAAATTAAGGAGATTGTTAGCAAGCACTGGTGCGTTCTGCAGGTTGATGATGACTTGAAGGAGATAGTAGAGGATGTACCCTGCTTTTTGTTCAGGAACAAAAATAACTTAAAAAGGATACTGTGTTATCCAAAATTTGATAAGTATCCTTGTGAAGACTGGTTATACTAAGCCCTGTGGTAATTGTAATTTTTGCTCTTTCATAGATGGCAATGTACATTTTTTCCACCCTGATCTACATGAGGTTTTTAATATGAAGGTGGATGCCAACTGCATGACCTCTCATGTAGTATACTTAGCTGTTTGCCAACTCTGCTCATCCTTCTATGTGGGTAAGACTAATCGCCCACTTAGAGATAGGATGAGAGAACATGTTTATCATATCAAGAAGGGCACACTACACAATGCTCTAGCCAAGCATGTAGCTTCATATGGTGTTGGACATTAATTTTTGTTTAGAGTTTTGGAGGTTATAACCCCAAACAGGAGGGGGGGGCGATATTAGGACCTACACTGAGGGTAAAGAAAGTGATTGGATAGTTTTATTAAGAGCTGATAGAGGATCAGGTCTTAATGAAAGGGCCTCAATTAAACCCAGGTTGAGGTAGCGTAGGCACGTTAGATGAATTATAGATATATATATATATATATATATATATATATATATATATATATATATATGTATATATATATATATATATATATATATATATATATATATATATTTTTTTTTTTCATATATATTTTTTATCTCCCTTCATATATATATATATATATATATATATATATATATATATTTATTATATTTTATACATATGTTTTGTATGTTTTTATATGTATGTTTTTTATACACATGTGTACATATAGATATGTCTTTTATATGCTATTGTTTTATGAGCATTTCGCAATGCCTTTTGATGTTCTATTTCACCACATACTACACCCTTAAGCAGAGAAACTAATTAATGTATATCTATTTGATAGGTTGATTGGTTTAATGGTTTCTATATATAGTGCTGTGTTTTAGATAATTTATCATAAGATCTGATGAAGCTACTATAGCGAAAGTGCTTATCTGTTTGAAATTTGTTCAGAAATAAATTCTGTGGATTCGTATTTGGGACTTACTTATTTGCATCTTACTTTCGCTCCTGTTCCATTTTATTTATTTAGTAATACAAATTTGTTTATTTTCAGGAAAGTAATAAGAAGCTCTGCTGAACTGAATTTTTGCATTGGTTTATTGTAGAGGGAAATGTGGCAGTTGTTGGGAAACATAGAAATACCACCACCTTTCCTCTTTATATGGTTGTTATGGATGGTATTATAGATGGAGGTATAATTTCAGAGTTGTTTATGTTGGGTTTAAGCCACGTTTCAGTTATATTAAGAATATCAAGCTTGTGTTTGGTAATCCTGCCATGTTGTTCAGTAGTTTCATTTCTTAAGCTTCTAATATTTATGGTGGCAAAAGTTAGATTAACAGGGTGGGGGTAGACCATTGTGAAGTTAGGATAGTATGTGGAAGGGAACTGTCTTCCCACCATCAGATCAGTTATTACAGAGAGCAATTGGTATATAGCTGTTACATGGCAATTAACAAGGAGGCACAAAGTAGAAGAGGTTTTCTTTCATTTACTGAATGCAGAAACCAGGAAACTAGGGAGACTAAATAAAAGTTATATACAGTGTAATCTATTGGTCAAGAGAAAGGACAGTGGGCTACTTACTAAGTGATCCTTAGAGTGCAAAGACTACTGCTTTGGGGAGGATGTCACAACTATTTCCAGCACAGGGCAGGCACGCATTTGACTAGTTACAGTTAATACACAGCAAGGCTGTTCATGTTAAATTTGCTTACATTGGACAATGACAATATTCTCAGTAAAAATGTTTGAGAGTTGGGCCATGTGGCACAGCTCCTGCAGTGTCGGAGTCAGGGGTGGGTGGATGAAGTGACCACAGACTCTGATTGGAGAGAAAAAAGAAAGACTCTACTAAATTATAATATTATATGGAGGCAATAAAGTTAATACTTATTCCTAAATATGGAAATAGGAACATTGTGAGTCAGAGCAAGAGAATATGGGGTATTATAAGAGAAGACAGATGGTTATAAAGTTCATAGGTAAATACTAAGATAGCAATCTGCAGACTATTACAAAACTAGCCAATAACTAGAAGTCAGAATCAAACCTTGTATCTTGTATTTGTGAGGTAAAGACCTTATCCCTTATGCCAAGCCCTCCACCTGTTTATGAATTTATATGTGGTGGTATTCTCCTTTAAAACTAAGGAATAGGGGCTGGGCTCAGTCCGGCACTTGTTGACATTGTAAAGTCCCTAATGATTGTTATTTTCATATGGTCTGTCTCTTCTCTGTAATCAGTTATTAGGTTCATAAGTTCTTGCTAAGCTTAATACCAGGGAGATCACTGAGAACCTCAGCCATTTCAACCAATACTGAAATAAGAATAACAATGTGATCTCAAGAATGACAATGTCCCCCATTGTGTAGATTTCTCCACATATTCCATTTGAAAGTTTGTGACCACCCATCCAGTCATCCACACTAGTTCTAAAGACTGCTACAGAAGTACTCTGATATGTAATAAGAGTCTATTCCTGAAATGAAGGATATAGTGGGCTTGGTACTAATCACGCTATTTGGTATCATTGATATTGGCAGGATACGTTTAGATCTCTAGAGTAAGTGTTTGCTATATCACTGGTTTTACTTAAGTGAAGGAGTTCAAAGAGTACTTGGTCATTCAGCATAGAAGGCTAAGTACAGATCACCTCGCAGGAGTCTATATGACACTGTGTAGAAGGCAGGGCTTTTAGGCTAACACAGTAGCTAAGGGTATTGAAACCAGAGGTCTTTTGATTCAGAAACTTTAACGTCTGTCAACTTGGTTTAGGTGCTTAACAACGTACATACCAAAGGGGGTATTATATTATATGTTGGGCCTAATAAGAAAGGATTAAAGTGAAACTGTCACTTCTTTGAATCTTAACGAGATACCACAAAGAATAACCCATGTAAAGATTATTTTAACCATCACAGAGACATGATGGCCAAGAGGGACAGTTATAAACATAGTTACCCATGTTCATTATGACTATCTCAGATTTAAGCAGAATGTTAGCTATGTGATAAACGATAGTGATGTTCAATTTACTAATGGAAACTGTACTCAATTTTGTGATTCTGAGGATATGCCCATGAGTAACACACCAAGCATTTGTTATGTCAAGCCCTTGAAGAGTAATTATAAGTGCCAGACTGGAATTTGATAATTGCTTCTAGTTTGCAGTCAACAGTAAACTTATAACCTCACTGCAAAAATCGATCACCAAACAAATGAAAGCTGAATCCGGTACAATAAAGGCTGTCCAATGATCCACAAATAGCAGGCAAACCAAAGTAAAATAAATTGTAGGTTTATTATCCAAAAATTGACATAGATCCAATACGACTTAAATCAAGAAAACATAGATCCCAAAAACTTCCAGTTGGTACCATAAAAATATGTGGTAATCAAATAGGGTGTTTGTTTCACTTCTATATCTCTTCCCTTATCACAGCCCAAATTCTGACCGCTAAAATTACCATTTTCTACTTCCTGGTATTCACTATTAAGGAGTGGTATGTATCTGGTCCCCCTTCCTGATATTACATATTCTTTGACAGAATTGATAAGGTTAATAGGATATCCTCTTTCCACAAAAAGGTTCTCTAAATAAGTTATTTCGTTCAAAAATTCAACTTCATCCGAGATCATCCTAGCCATCCTTATCATCTGGCTTTTAACTATGTTCCTTTTAAGTTGTTTTGAATGATCACTTTGATAATGTAGATATGCGTTTGAAAAATGTTCCTTTCTATATATGTTCGATTTATAGCACTTGTTGGTCCTATCCTTGGTAAGCTTAACATCCAAGAAATGTGCATTATCAGTCTCTATCTAGTGGGTAAAACTTAAAAAGGAGGTTGTACCATTAATATAACTAATAAATTCCTCAATTTTCTCTTTAGTTCCATTCCAAAAAATGAATATATCATCCAAAAACCTGAAATATTGCACTATATGTTGATTGTACTCTATTTTAAAAACAAATTCTCTCTCCCAATATAGCATTATAATATTTGTGTAAACAGGTGCGCATGCTGAACCCATAGCCACTCCTTCATTTTGATGGTAATAATCCCCCTCAAAATAAATAAAATTATATTTTAGTACCAATTCCATACTTTCTAATACATTTTGAAAATCAGAAGGTGTGAGCCAAACCATCTCCCCCAAAACTTTTTCAAACCATTCTAATCCTAGTTTTTGGGGTATTACTGTGAACAATTCTTTTACATCGATAGTAATAAAAAACATATTATCCATAAAAAAACATTTTACTTGTTTTGTTTAAAAAATCCCAAGAGTCTTTTAAAATATGCTTCCATCTGGAATAAATTTCTTTGGTCATTGCATCCACATATATAGCCATGGGCTGCGTCTTAGATCCCTGTGAAGCAACAATAGGTCTTAAGGGGGGGTCCTCTAAGGATTTATGCACTTTCGGTATTCCAAAGATTCCTGGTATGACAGGTTTGGCAACTTTCAAGCATTTGTTATGTCAAGCCCTTGAAGAGTAATTATAAGTGCCAGACTGGAATTTGATAACTGCTTCTAGTTTGCAGTCAACAGTAAACTTAGTTAGCCATAATTCCTTGATATCAGCTTTCATGTCAGAAAAATATATATCAAAGCAGAGGAGGCCCAAGACAGTGCCCTGTTGGACATCACTGTTAATGTTTTTCTGTCTTTTGTAAATCCCACTGACTTTAATGGCATGGGTCTGTCAGACAGTTAGCTAGCCAGTGAAATATGTGTGGCGTAATGATGAGCTGGGAGAGTTTGTCAATAATCACAACATGTGGGATAGTGCCAAAGGCCTTAGCAAGGTCCAGCTAGGCAATGAGGACTGTATGCCCCTTATCCATAGACTTGATAAGTTTTTTTTTTTGAGGAACTCAACCAGGCAAGACCTACTTTATATTTATAAAGCTGAACTGGTAAGTATATGGGGATATAAAGTCATCTTTATCGTTGTGTATTTGCTCAGCTATAATATGCTCCATATCATTGCAAAAAATCCTACTGAGACTAATAGGCCTGTAATTTCCAGGGTTAGTAGAGGCCTCACCTTTCTGCAACAACACTACAGCAACTCCTCTTCACAACATGGGGATATAATGAGTAGAGCGACTCAGGTTCAAGAGCTGATAGAGGGATTTTACTAAGTCGGGCTTAGAGCTGCACACCAGATATCCAGAGACATAGTGCCAAAAAACTTGTTCTACAGTGATTTTGGGAGAATAGGTATGAAGGAGAATGGAGGAGACAAAGGCGAGGGGTGGCTGGGTTGAAGTTAGAAGATAATTTGTCAGCAAGAGTATTAGCAATGTCCATGGAGGTTAGAGAACAAGGCACTATTAGACAGAAGTTTAATACAGAATTGTCGATTGCTTCTACTTGGACCTTGATTACTTCTAAGTTTCCTAACATAGATGAAGAAGACCTTATGGTTGTCTTTTGAATTAGCTGCAACATTAGGTTTATAATTGTCCTTGCATTTTCTAATGATTTCTGCAATACACAGTAAGCTGGAATCAGATACAATCAGCATACACAATGGAAAATGAAATGTTGGCTGATTTGTGTGTGTATCTGTGTGTGTGTGTGTGTGTGTGTGTGTGTGTGTGTGTGTGTGTGTGTGTGTGTGTGTGTGTGTGTGTGTGTGTGTGTGTGTGTGTGTTTGCCTATCTTCTTTTCTGTATGTCTGTGGGAGGCTATACATAACATATGTGTTTATGTGCTGGTAATGGGACAAGACCAGATAAGTATGCTCTTATGTAAACTTAGAGGTCTGTGGTATGAGACGGTTCTAGTAACTTTTTTGCCAAACAAGCCTGGTTAATGATTTTAGGCATGAATCTTATGTCTCATTTTCTATATAAGAACTTTGAACAGCTCACTGTTATTCAACACATTAGTACTGAGAAAGGAGGCAGTGTATTCTTGTTCGGATATAGCTTCTTTCTTGGATACAGTTTATTTCCCAAATCATTTTTTTAGTGAAACCCAAGCAACCAAACATATGTGGTCAAACAGGCAGTCAGAAATATATAGTTTTTTTACATGATGGAGCAAGTAAACCCAGACTCCCTCATTAAGAGTCTTTGCACTCTGCAGTTCTTCAGTCAATACAAACAACTCCAAGATTACACAAGCTCAAGTCAGTTAACAAAAAATTGCTGCTGATAACCTGTTTGAATGGTTCACAGATAAACATAACATTTTCTTCCACATATGCAGAAGTTAATCTATCCTTTAGAAAATTTTAAGGCTTACAGTTGTCAGCACCTTTATTCAGGGCCCATACACTCTTGAATTATACTAATATCCATGTCTGTAGTCTCTCTCTTCAGACAAATCCTGAGTTCATGAATAGTCCAAAATCCCCAAATCATATAGTCACCATCCTTTAAGTGACATAATACTTTCTTGTAACATCATCCCAAGATGTATACCTTGTATCATCAGACATATGTCCCTTTTATATGGTACCAGTTTCCATTATTTAGATTTTCTTATGGTGGTTTTCATTCTAACATTTTTAGGGAATCCACTTTTTCTAATGCACATTTGTATTTCAATAGCAGCCATCTGAGGTGGATGAAGAGAAATATATTTAAAGACCAGTTAGTTTGACTATCACATTTAGTTTGTTTGACACTCTTTTCTATGACAAGACTCTTCATTTGAAAAATATATTTATTGAAAGACATTGCCTTGTTGACATTTTGGATGGGATTATTCCAGAAATTAACTGTAAATGTCAAGACTCATTTGCACCTATATGAAGACACCAATTTGTCCAACTAGACAAATTTCAGGGTTCCCTATTGAAATGCTGGCACTTGAAATGCCTAATACTGATAAGCTGGAAAAGAAAGACTGAAAACAAAGAAGAAAAGCAAATGAAAAAAAATCACGTTTCTCCTTTAAACTTCTTTTTGCAAGGGGAGCAAGCTCCACTGCACCCCCCCCCCATGTGGGTGAGATCGCCATATCATGGAGAAAAGGGAATAATCTCAGAAATTGCATCTTAGACTTAGTATATGTAAGTACGCTCTTTTGGCAGTTCAGTCTCCGTATTTTGGGACTCACTCTACCCATTCCTGACATTTCCAATGAATACCCAAATTCAACCTTCTACGTTGAATTACTCTAATGTTATATGTTTATTTTTTTCTGTTGGCAACTGGGATTTTGAAAAAAATTGTTAACAAACATTGGAAAGTGTTAATCATTTTGCTGGGTTTATTGATAAACTTGGGGCATGCCCCAAATGTATGTATAAAAGTGGCTTAAATATCAAAAGATGTTAGAAACAACATAATGGACATTTTGGTTTTGAGATGAACAGACCTTTAGGCATTTTTAATGTGGTTCTTGCAAACAGTGCAAATATGAGAGTGGGGGTAAATATGTTTTGGTGTGTCTTGACAACAAAATCATTGGCTGCAAGGTAAATTATAATTACAGTACTAGAGGGGTTATTTATATTGTGATCTGATCATCCTGCCCTGCTTCTTATGTGGGCAAAACTAAGAAGACTTTGAAAGATGGAAGTCATCAGCATTATTATGCCATTAAGCTTAATATTAACAAAGCATTTGTAGACATAGTCCTTCTTGCACTAAGGTCAATAAGTTTTTGTTTTTTATTTTAGAAAAAGTTATTAGAAAGGAAAGGGATGGTGATTAGGATATACATTTGCTCAAAATAAAGAGCTACAATTGCAACAAGTTTTGGCAGATGATAAGTTTCCAGGTTTCAATCCCCGGGATTCAATAAACTAATTTCTCTGTGCAGAACAGTGTAGCCGCTCCTGCATGGAATACGGCCACCGAGCGATCCAGTAAACTACTATGTTGATATGCACGAGCCTGCCTACACTATTCCTGCACAGACACCACTTGATAATGCTAATTACCTTGTTTGTTGGTAAAAAACATGCAAATGAGATGAATTAGAGATTCAGAAAGCAGGCAGACATCTGTGCAAGAATAGTGTTAGTTGCAGAAATGTATTCGGTTACTAGCCGAATACATTTCTGTAAAAATGAAAACGGAGGCATGACAGCTCAAAAAAAGCATGTATTATAATCCTCAGGCATATCGATGGCCATTGGCATGGAGAAGTGTTTAATTTTTCTAAAAATAATTTTTTTGGCCGATTTCGGACGTTTAAGCATAGGGCAGTGCCGCACAAATGGGATCGTGCCAAAAATTAAAAAAAAATGTGAAAACTCAATTTTAAGGGGAATCTGCAGTTTGCCATTATAGTCTATGGCATGCAGAATCAAAACAATACTAGGTAACAGTGATTGTCAAGGGGAAAGGCTCTGGGGTAGTGCAGTAACTATGGACTAAGGCAGTGGGGTATGCAAATGAGGGGGGAATTTACTGAATCACAAAACTCTTTTAAGTGACAAACTGCACCTAACTGTGTAGATGCTATAGCACAATTGTGTAAGTAGGAGGAGCAACAGACATGAAAAGGGTGTGTGTCATGCATGGTGTAAACACATTGGAGCTCCATGGCCCCCAGATAAGCTTAGCTAAGCACAGCTAAGCAAGGGGGTGTGTCTGAGGCTGTATTGACTTATTCCATGAAATGAAGAGCATGTTCACATCCAGGCACAGAGGAACTCAGAGGAGGAGGCCCCTGAGCCTGTTCCTGTAGACAGATGGAGGTGTGCCCAGTATGCTTGGGCCTTAGCAAAGAGGCAATGCATAGCACACACACTGACATTGTAGGGACCCCAGGGAATAACACCTCTCTCTGACTCACACACAGTAAAATGGATGACACACACATCACATTACCTGTAACTTACCATGTACAGGCAGTGTACTGTGTACATCCAACATAGACAGCCCTCAAGCACCATCCTCACAACTGCCGCAAGCACAAGGTAAGTCCGTCTTCCTAACAATAAATGAATGTATTAGTATGCTTTGCTAGCATATCTATGGTAATGCTGCATGCATGCAAGGGAATGGGGTGTCCTACTGGGATAGTAGCACACAACTGATAGCTATGTGGGACACCAGGAAATGTATGGCCAAAACTGGCCTCCACACAATATGCAGTAGTACCCAAATTGGCAAATTCCACTGCAGTATATGTGTGGGGACAACTAACTGGGGGGGGTCATACGTCACAGGCATGGATGTCAGTCTGGGGGTCCCATACCCACCCCTCACACCCAGACAGCAAGTCAGCTGTAGAAAACCAGAGAGAAATGTCTGGTAAAGACACACAAATGGCAGCAATGTTGAATTACCCCCCTACAGACCCACACAGTGATAGCACAGCAGGACTCACAGTTGCAGTAAGGCTATGAAGGGTAAGAAGTCTGAAACTCAAATGTATGCCATTACAATCTGACCCGTGCTCTTTACTGATATGTTTCTAGTTCCCAAGACAGAGCACAATAGTATGGTAAATGGAACCATCATTTACAGCAAATATCAGCACAGTCTGTGCAAATGTGTGCAGTTGACAGGTGTGCCTCCCCCATATACCCACAGAAATGCAGTAGCATGTATGTTTGCAGGGAAATAGCAGCATAGCACACATTGGCAGGGCTGTATCAGTACACAGGAAAACATGTTGCCTGTCCACAATATGTAGGGGTCAATGAGTTATGTGTATGTGTGGTTAATATTGTCAGGATCTGGCCAGCACGTTCTCCTGGCATTCGTCTTGAGTGCCCTAGGCACAGTGCTGTCTTTGACAGGGCCATGTGCAGATAACTGCAGTGTCAACTGTTATGCATGTCAGTGATACCCACTGCTCTGCCACTGACATACCTGGAAGCCTCAGTGCTATGCGGAAAATACTACACATATAATGGACATCTTGAAGGATGTGTAGCTGAGATGCCAAGGCTTTTGTGAATATAAGTGCTTTTTGGTACAGTTGCCAGTGGTTATTCTCAATAATCCTTTTTTCTTATGTTTGCTTTTACATATAATGGACATACCTGCACAGTAGAATGCACTCTGTACCCACACCCATAACTCCCAACCCCCTGACAGCAAGATGTCTGGACAAGGGCAGAAATAAAAGTGGAACAAAGGCACAATGATAGGCATGTGTTGTAAATATCGCCCTTACATACTGACAAAGTTGGTAGGGTGAGGGGTGTGCAGTAGCAGGAATTGTCTGAATGTTATGTAGTCTGAAACAGTATCATTATTTTGTAACACCACTCTTCAATTAATATGTAACTAACTTGCCATAAAAACACATTTATGTAGACAGGATGAAACCTCTAACCAAACACCTGGACAACCTGCCAAAAAATACACAGGTGAGAGGTATGACCACACAAGGATATGACATCTCAGGTTCAAAAGATACTATACAAGCAGGAGATCCCCAGCCAGTATATCAGCAAGTTGCTGGACTGTTTACACAGCACGTCATCACTCAACTGGCTGTAGCCACACCTCACAAATGGCGTTGTTGGGCAAGAATGTACACAGCTGGCCTCATAATATTGGTCTAAGCATCATACAACTAGTATTCCTCTGGTAAAGCACTGTGATCTGAGGATGTCTGGCACTAGGTAATGACACAATACATTGCAGTGTCAGACTACAGATATGTCAGAAAATGCCTGCTAAACAAAACCAGTACCCTGAGAAAAGTCCTGTGTACTCCTAAGAGATATGACTATAGCACACAAAACCCTGGGCTGGAGTACACTTATCTCTGGAATGGGGTCCCACTGTAACTATAGAAGGTCACATTGTGCACACTCCTACACTTAGAGAATCACAGGACATGTTGGAACCCACATCGGAATATATGACTGTATTGTGTATATATGTCTGTGCATACAGACAGCTATGTACACCTTAACTGTCCCTACACACACATATCAGACAAGATTACCCTCAGCTAGCTGTAGGTGGGCCATATGTGATATATCTGCATCTGTTCCGTGAGATATACGCACACACACACACACACACACACACACATATATATATATATATATACATATATATATATATATATATGTGTGTGTATATATATATATATATATATATATATATATATATATATATATATATATATAGACAACAGATAACATATGTCAAGCATACACACACACATAGATGTGGGGAGGTGAGAGACAGTCAGTGATAGAGAGAGAGAGACACAGGGGGACACAGAGTGAGTCACACACATGGATATCCTGAATGGCATACAATGATGTCCTGCTGTGGACAGTGGCATACCAGTTATAAACAGTTGTATGTGCCAGCATAAAAGGCGAGCCCCTTTGTGTAACAGTACTGAGGTTGGGTTTATAATATCACATCACCTGCGTGTGTGTGTGTGTGTGTGTGTGTGTGTGTGTGTGTGTGTGTGTGTGTGTGTGTGTGTGTGTGTGTGTCCATAGGGCTAAGTATTAGGAGACTGTTCCCACTCAGTATACTTCACATTGCCCTACTTCACAAGATCTGCTGCTGTCATTCACCTTAGAAGTACCATTAGACACCTATCACCCCTATAAGCTCTGTAGTGCATGCGATAACTGCATAACACTATAGTAAAAATAAATAGATCAGTAGAGGTTCTAATCTCAATACTGGCAGGTGTGTGTGTGTGTGTGTGTGTGTGTGTGTGTGTGTGTGTGTGTGTGTGTGTGTGTGTGTGTGTGTGAGGGAGTATGTATTTGTTTGTTTGTAGGTGAAACAGGTTTAGGCCATTTCCACCCACAACACTCCCCAGTGCCCCACTTTATCAGCCCTGCTGATGTCATTCCCCTTATCACCACCTCCGGCCAGTTGTCAGCCCAGTAAGCTCCGTAGCACATGCGATAACTAAGTAACACTGTAGCACAAATCACTAGATAGGCAGGGGTTTTAATCTCAATACTGGGAAGTAAGCGCGCACACGTGTGTGTGTGTGTGTGTGTGTGTGTGTGTGTGTGTGTGTGTGTGTGTGTGTGTGTGTGTGTGGGTTTGGGTTGAGAATCATATCCTGTGTGGGTTATACCATTTTGAGTTGTGTACCACCCTGTACACCTCCCATCACCCTACTTTACAAAGCCTGCTGATGTCATTCAGCTTAGAAGTACCTTGGGACAACGTTAATTCATATAAGCTCCATGACGCGTCTGATAACTGCGTAACACTATAGTAGAAATAACTAGATAGGTAGGGGTTCTAATCTCAATACTGGCAACTGTGTGTGTGTGTGTGTGTGTGTGTGTGTGTGTGTGTGTGTGTGTGTGTGTGTGTGTGTGTGTGTAAGAAGTATTTTGATAAGTTTCCCACCCAGTGCTCTACTTCATCGGTCCTCATGATGTCATTCCCCTTATCAGCACCTTTGGCCAGTTGTCAGCCCAGTAAGCTCTGTAGCACGTGCAATAACTGTGTAACACTGTAGTACAAATCACTAGATAGGCAGGGGTTCTAATCGCAAATCTGGCAAATGTGTGTGTGGGTGTATAAGTGTGTATGTTTGTAAGACAAAGTATTTTGATAAGTTTCCCACACAGTGACCTTCTTTATCAGTCCTGCTGATGTCATTCCCCTTATCAGCACCTTTGGCCAGTTGTCAGCCCAGTATGCTCTGTAGAATGTGTGATAACTGTGTAATACTATAGTACAAATCACTAGATAGGCAGGGGTTCTAATCTCAAATCTGGAAAATGTGTGTGGGTGTATAAGTGTGTGTGTGTGTGTGTGTGTGTGTGTGTGTGTGTGTGTGTGTGTGTGTGTGTGTGTGTGTGTGTGTGTGTGTGTGTGAGAATCATATTGTGTGTGGATTGTACTATTTTGAGTTGTGTACCAACCTGTACACTTCCTATCACCCTACTTTACAAGGCCTGCTGATGTCATTCACCTTAGAAGTGCCTTGGGACAAGGTGAATTCATATAAGCTCCATGGCATGTCTGATAACTGCATAACACCATAGGAGAAATAACTAGATAGGTAGGGGTTCTAATCTCAATACTGGCAACTGTGTGTGTGTGTGTGTGTGTGTGTGTGTGTGTGTGTGTGTGTGTGTGTGTGTGTGTGTGTGTGTGTGTGTGTGTATTGAGAATCATATCCTGCATGGGTTATACCATTTTGAGTTGTGTACCACCTTGTACACTTCCCATCACCCTACTTTACAAGGTCTGCTGATGTCATTCACCTTAGAAGTACCTTGGGACAAGGTGAATTCATATAAGCTCCGTGGCATGTCTGATAACTGCATAACACTGCAGTAGAAATAACTAGATAGGTAGGGGTTCTAATCTCAATACTAGCAACTGTTTGTATGTGTGTGTTTGGGTGAGAATCATATCCTCTGTGGGGTATACCATTTTGATGTATGTACCATCCACGCCTGTTTACCACCTCCTGATGGCATTACTTTATATAGCATGTTAATTGCATCTGCCTCACATGCAGCATGTTAAACCATTGTACAGGCCATTCCAGTCATCTGTACAGATGTCTACAGAATATCTGGATGTTTGCAACCCATATGTGATCTGTGTCCTCTAACAATGGCCATGTATGTGATATTGTTGCCAGACAGGTCACAGTTAGTGTATTGACACACATGCCAGCATCAGATATCATACCTGACTGAAACATCATTCTGATACAAAGTCTGTTACCCTATCACTTGTCCAGGCTTGTAGGAGCAATAGATGACTCCAGTTGGTATACTGGTGGGTTATCTTATCATCCATGAAGGCATTCACAACATTATGTGTTGTAAGAGGTAGTGGGTTATGTCTCACGCATATAATCTGTGTGGGGCATGTCATGTGTATGTAGCACTATAGTACATTAAAGTGGATATGTAGGTTTACTAATCTGTCCATTGCCAACTATGTTTGTGTTACTGTATGCACATCCCCTGTGTCAGTCTTTACTCTGTGTATGCAAAGGATATACTATTTTTTCCCTGTTCCACCCTGTGAACTCAGGAATACATACCACAAACCTGTCATACACAGTACCATGCATGCCCTCACCAACTGCATCAGGGTTGATGTATGGGAAAGAAATGGCAGTGGCAACAGGTGTTGACACGTGAATCTGTTGCAGCCAATCTAATGGCTAAGCTGGTGAGGGACCTACTAACAGTACTCCAATAACCTCTTCCATATGTATGAGCATGTGGTACTACACAGCACTGAGGTGACATGTCTGAAGGCTACCTGTCTGTGACAAAGGGTATGTACACCAGGTCACACTTTCTGACAACAGTGCCCATCACACACTGTTGCATGCATACACACCTGGTAAATGTACATGAAAAGCTGTACCTTGGCTATGAAATGGTTGGTGTATTTCCACTCTGCCAAACTCCATGTTGGTAATGTCTGCAAGGCCATAACCTGCAGACACACAGACACCTGGAACACAAACAGAATGCAGCATGTTAGACTACATTCAGTCAGTGGTACTAACAGCAACAATGCATCATGGCTAATAAGGTACATACATATTTATGTGTACCCATAACAAATGCAAGCAGACAGCACCTTAAACAGTATTACATAGCTACACTGTACTATATTCACCATGTGCATCAGATCCATTTTAGCCTGTCCTTGCATCGATAGTATGGATGACAGGGATGTGGCACAGGTATCATCATATGCACAGGGAGTGGTGTGGGTTTGCCAGAGGCCTAGGCTGGGCCATATGGTTGACATCCATATGTGTGTGTTTGGAGGGGTATACTATAGATGGGCTGTGCAGAGGTGCTGTGTGTGTCTGAAGGTGACCTGCCTGTGATACAGATGTCTGTGTGTATGTATGCACACAGTCACACCAGGTGGCTGCCCTACACAGAGGTATGTTGGACAGCTGTGGACTGTACATGGCAGGGTGTCCAGTTCTCCATCTCTGGCCATGGACACGTGAACTGGTCCTGCCAGGGGGTCTCACTGGCACCACCAGGACCAAGGCCATTTGCAGTACTGCTTCCTGATGGTGACTGCTGTATGCTGGATCCGTGTCCCTGACAGGACCAGACAGGACCATGTGTATAGCCTGCTCCATTGTGATATTGACAGAACCCCCCTTCGGTAGTGTTGTTGTCACTGCCATCATGGTAGTGTGAAGGTGCATGGCCCTGTAGACTCTCAGCTGATTTTGCTGATGACCTACATTCCCATGGCTGATGCCCATCTCCCACCACAAGCTCTAGCACAGATATGCTACGGTCGAGGATTGCCAAGGTCTCACCCCACCATCTATTCATGACCTTAGTATTTTGGCATGTGGCCTCAACAAGGTCATATATGTCACCACTTAAATCAGGAAGAGCTGGACCCACCACCCTGAGTATTTGGTGTTGCATTCACTACATGCATGTGCATCCATGACAGCCCAAAACATGCATCTGGTGACACCTGCTGTGGCACTTGCGACAGCAGCTTGATGAGCAGCAATCCTCTTGCAAGCACCCCTATCCATCTGCCTGTGTGGGACCTTGCCTGCACTCTGCTATAGACAGTCTCTACACTCACACCTGCCATAATTACCACACTAGCCTGTTCCATGCCACCACCTGCCAACTGTCCATCATCTGTGGCTGCTGGGGACTGGGCATGTGTGGGCATTGTGACTGTGTGCAGGGACATTGTGGATGACTGTGGGATGCCAAATGATGGCACAGATTCAGCCCCTGACAACACCACCTGTGTCTGAATATGACCATCATCATTGCCCAAGTCTGCAGAGACAATGACATCAGATAGTCAGCCGGAGGGACCGCAACCACCATGAAAGGGGGAAAGACAACACATGTAAATTATTACCTGCACTATACCATTTGCTGCTACACATGCACACACATGCACGCACATGGACACACACACATACAGTTGAGGTGGCAGACAGACATTACACAGACCTCACAATAGCCAACTGGTGACATTCACAAAACAGTCATACCGCCACATACACACCCTGGACAGGCCCTCAGCATCACGCAGTACAGCCCTTTCCACTTCCTGTTACAACTTATATACACCTCTGTGATATGTGAGTAGTGTTAGTAGGTGATGGGCCTTCAAGTAGCACACACTGCACCCATGTACACATAATTGCTGTTCACCTGTATAGCACAGTGGCAACTCCTACAGAACATACCTCTCAACTGTGCAGAGTGTCGCTGAATGTCTACATGTGTGGCTCATATCTCTGGTCTGTTCGTCATAAATCCTGAATTTGTCTGACACATTACTGGGATGATATGAGGACCGGTGTCATTATTTAATGATATATTTTGAGTCTCAAACTTCAAAACTTGCAGTACATGTATGTCACAACAGAACCGGTTACACTAACAACCTTCTAAGCTTACAGTGGATATTATAAGTGCAGACACCCCTGTTAACATGCCAGGTTTGTCTGATATATAACATGAGACCACAGAAATCATATGATAACATTTCCCACCTTTAATGTGATCTATAACCTGTGCAATCCAATCGAAGAACAAACACATTGGTTAGGGGTAACATGTAGAAATTGAAATATGTACAATAGGCTGGTTGCATGACTGTGCACACCCTTAAACTAATACTTTGTTAAAGCACCTTTTGATTTCATAACAGCAGTCAGTTCTCTTGGGAGGGTGTGTATCAGCATGGCACATCTCGACTTAGCAATATTTCTACACTCTCTGTTGCAGAAGCTCTCCAACTCTGTCAGATTGTGAGGGCATCATTTCTGCACAGGCCTCTTCAGGGCACCCACAGATTCTCTATTGAATATATGCATGGACTGTGGCTGGACCATTCCAAAACATTGATTGTCTTCTGGTGAAGACATTATTTTATGGATTTTGATGTATGTTATGGGTCAGTGTTGTGTGGAAAGGTGTAAGTCCTCTCCATCCACAGTTTTCTAGCAGATAGATGATTTTGTGCAAAAAGGAACTGGTACTTTGAACTGTTCCTAATCCCCTCCACCTTGGCTACAGGCCCACTTCTAGCTTATGAACAGCAACCCCAAAGCAGGAGACTGTCATCACCATGCTTCACGATGGGACCTTT
>NC_056737.1:256231011-256243511 GCF_019279795.1 Protopterus annectens
CTGAAAAATAGATTTAGGCTGCAACAGCAAAAAAAAAAAGGGAAAAAAGGAAAAAATTACTTAATTTAACTCAAATTAAACCTTTCAGAAAGGGAAACCTAAACTTTCACAGAATTACACAAAAAAATAAAAATTTTCTGTTTTTACAGGTAATAAAACACCACTTAGCTGAGAGCTATGAATGCAAATCCAGTCACCAGCGCGGCAAACGAGATCTGAGGTCATGAGGGTAGAGCAGGGCATTATGGGTGAGGGGAGGAGCTGAGAGCTTGGATCCATAGCTGGAAAACCATGCCGGTTCGGATCCGATATCGGATCCATAACCCACAGGTTGCAGACAAATGAATATCCTACTTCAGATCAGAAATTTCAGAATCCTGATCAGAAGAATCAGAAGCAAATTCAGCCCTAGGTCTCTTAGAGGGGGAAGGTTGGCTTCCCCTGATTAAAGTAATAAGGTATTCTGCCATTCTTATCATTTGTTTTTTAGGCATAGAGGCCTGACCATGCAGGTCTGGACGTTAGTTTTCCAAGCACGGATCAAGCTTTAGGCCTTGAAGAAGAAGATGGCATCGGTTTAATATGCAAGTCAGTAGGCCTGAATACACCCTCAGAAGCCAGTGTCTGCACAGCGGCTCCTGACCCATCCAAGGTAGAGACATCCACAGGTTCCACAGTGGAAGCATCTTGCGGCATAGCAAACTCCGAATGGGTCTCAGTAGAGGCTTCCAAATCTGAAGTAGCGGATATCAGGGGCTGAGAAAGCACCTCACTGAGTACCGGCGAACTGGCGACTAGCTTAGGAGAAGCGTCGTCAGCAGCTTTGGTCCTGTGTGGTCTTTATCTTTGCATTTTTTCGGAATGTCGGTAGTCGGGTGGCTTACCGAAGCCATACCTGGATAATTGAACTAAGCACCAAAAAATTTTGAAGTGTAAATATACCGACAAATAGTTTGTTGTTTAAATAAGGCACAAAACAGACAGTGAGGTACGTCGTGGTCAGGGCCTAAGCAAGGAATGCAGTACGAATGAAAATCTTCATGAGATATTTGCTTTACACAAGAAATACAATTACAGTCTTTTACTGACATTGGTTTACAGCAAGAAAAAGTTTCCCCAATGGGGTACTTAGCTTCGTTGAAGACTTCGGTTTTGAAACTCAAAAACGAAAATTTCAGGAGTCGGCCGACCAGCACTTGCTAACTGCTACTGTTCAGGGCACCACACAGCAAGAAAGACGGATGTAATGGCATTGGCTGCATGCTTTATACCCCTGACGTCATGGAAGATGGGACAGCAACCGACGAAGGACCCAAGGCTTTGTTAATCAGGCCGACTGAGGGCTACTACAAGCAGATAACCCAAATACGATGACTGCAACAGTGAAACACGAAGAACATCATCTATAACAAAAGACAACAAAATTAAAAAAAAGAAAGTCGTGAAACAAATTCTAATCTCCCCATACACACATTAAAGATAGCTTAAAAAAGATTTACAAAGAATTAATACTACGATTAAGAAGCTCAAAGCGAAGCATGAGCTGAATCTAGCACCTGAAGCCAGGAATAACTAAATATCTTCCTTCAGTTACATCAAAAAGAGAGAAACAGCAGCCAGCAGCATTCTGAGATAATCCAAAATGGTTCTACCCACTTTAACCCAAAAGGCATAGTTAATATAACATACAAGATAAATCCAGGGTCAACTTTACAAAGGAAGCAGTTATCGAAACTATACAAATCCCTGAAACCATTACACCCGTAAAGATCATATAACCTGTCTAGACTGTGCCCTCTAAAACCAAAAAAATAGAAGTTATGTTCTTACCATAACGTTCCATGTTAGTTGTCTTCTTCTCGCCTTCTTCTTGCTGGATGGGTTCGGAGCCGACCTCGGCTCCGACTGCTCACTCTAAAAGCTCGAGAGTTGGTTCCACCGGCTCGAGGCTCCCCTTATATCCCACAATGCTAGGCGAGAGTTACCTCAGATCTCGTTTGTAAGCTAACCCCAGCTTATAACAGAAAAAGTATAACTGTAAAAACAGAATCCACCTCTAACAACAGGAAGAAGAAGGGTGACCTACATCCTGAAACAAGAAATATGCATAATAGCATATAACTAAGAAAGAGGTGGTAGAAAGAGAGGTCACGATCACAACTCCTCTAGGTCTGTCCAGGCCAGGGGAAGGAGGGTGGGGCCTTAAGAAGAAGGCGAGAAGAAGACAACTAACATGGAGCGTTATGGTAAGAACATAACTTCTATATGTTAAGTTGTCTATCTACTTCATTCTTGCTGGATGGGACCGTCCCTAGCACCTTGTCCCGGGTGGCCTAGCGGAACAGACTCCTGAGAACAGTGGAACCAAAATTAGCTCTATGCCTAGAAGCTAAATCCAACTTATAATGGGAAATAAAAGTGTGAGGAGTAGCCCAAGTAGCCGCTGCACAAATTGTGTCAATAGGCAGTCTGTCTTGGAAGGCTAGAGAAGTAGCCAAAGCTCTGGTGGAATGGGCTTTAGGTTTATTAGGCAGTTTTTGGTGTCTAATCTCATAAACAAGGGTAATCAGAGATGTTAGCCATCTGGATAATGATACCTTTGAAACTGGAAGTCCCTTTCTGCTATCCGCATAGGAGACAAACAGCTGATCAGATTTTCTGAATTGTTTCGTCCTGTCCAAGTAGTACCTTAATTGACGATGAACATCCAGGCAGTGTAATTTTGTTCAGACCTATTTGAATACTCTGGGAAAAGACAGGGAGGTCAATGCTTTGGTTTAGATTTGATGTTGAAACCACCTTAGGCAAAAAGGCCGGGTTAGTTAAGTAAGGATACTCTGTCCTTATGGAACAAAAGATAAGGAGAGCGACAACTGAGTGCTTGAAGTTCTGAAATTCTTCTAGCTGATGTGATAGCCACCAGAAAGAGAGTTTTCCATGATAATAATTTCAAGGAACATGAAGCTGCAGGTTCGAAAGGGGAAAGAATCAAGGAAGCAAGAACTAAATTTAGGTCCCAAGGAGAAGGAGGATTTCTTATAGGAGGTCTGAGAAGAAAAACTCCTTTCAAAAAGGCTTTGCAAAGTTTGTGGGACATTAGGGCAGATTCAGAAATGCCCACATGAAAATTAGAAATAGCTGCCAATTGAACCTTAAGAGTAGATGGAGATGAACCTGCATGGAAGAGTTCAGCAAGAAAATCAAGGACTAGTTGGATGGAAGCGGTGAAAGGATCTATGTCCTTGCCTTGTGCCCAATATGAGAAGCGTTTCCACTTACTCAAATAAATCTTTCAGTGGAAGATTTATGGGAAGCTATCAATATATCTCTAACCGAGTGAGATAAATGAGGAAGCCTGGCTACGGTTGGAACTGGAGGAACCAAGCAGTGAGGTTCAGAGAGGGAGGGAGCGATGAAACTGACCCGATTGGTGGATCAAAAGATCTGGAACTAGGTCCAGACTCCACGGTCGCTCAAAGAAAGCGATGTAGAAAGGGGAACCACACTTGTCGAGGCCAGTAAGGAGCAATGAGGATCAATGAGGCCTTCTGGCGATAGCTTTCTGTATTACTTGAGAGATCAGAGGGAAAGGAGGAAATGCATACAGAAGTCCCGGGGCCAAACTTGGACTAGGCGTCCCTGCTGGGTTGGCCTGGTAAAGGGAATAGAGTGAAGTATTCTCTGCACTTGCTGTTTTGGGGAGTAGCAAAAGATCGCAGCAAGGCTGACCCCACTTGAGAAATATCTCTCTCACTACAGACTCTTTCAGAGACCACTCGTGTGGCATGAGTATAGCTCTGCTCAACTTGTCCGCAATGTGATTGGACTTCCGGGGATGTCGTTGCTATCAGAAAGCGCTGAGAAGAAATCGCCCATTGCCACAGTCTGAGTGCTTCTCGACACAGGGGTATGATCTGGTTCCGCCTTGTTTGTTGATGTACCACACTACAGACATGTTGTCTGTCTGGATTATAATCGTTCCTAAGGGAAGAGAGTCTTGAAGGGCTTGCAACGCTAAAGCACGCTCTCATCTCCAGAACATTTATGTGCAAGTGGCATTAGTTTGGTTGCCATGTGCCCTGGACTGTCCTGCCCTGATAATGCCCCCCACCCGATCAGGGAGGCATCCGTTGTCAGGTAGCAACCGGAGGAGGTGGAACAAATGGTCTTCCGACAGGAGCTGGGGAAGACATCACCACATGAGATGCTTTTGCCGCTTGCGTGATCATAATGGTGTGAGACATTGGAAGTTCCTGGTATGACCATTGAGAAAAAAGCATCCACTGAAGGATCCGCATGTGGTATCTGGCCAATGGGAGGAGAGGTATGGCGCTGCCATGATTCCCAACACCTTTAGTACTAACCTGGCTTTGGCTCTGTTGTTGTTGAGAAGAAGTGTCACCAATTTGTGAATGTCTGATATCCTTTGGTTAGATTAGCGTTGCAGACATGTTTATAGTATCTAAATTTAGCCTATGTAGGTAATAGTGCGACAAGGCGACAAAACAGACTTTTCGCAATTTATTGAAATACCCAGTTTTGACAAAGCGAAAAGTATAATCTCTGGCCATCAAAAGGAGATGCTTGGTGGGAGCTGTGAGAAGCCAGTCGTCCAAATATGGAAACACCTGGAATCCTTGTCGTCGCAGGTGAGAAGCTACCACTGCCATGCACTTGGTAAACACCGAGGGGGCAGTGGTGAGACCAAAGGGCAGGGCCCTGAACTGAAAATGACTGGTTCCTAGCCTGGGCGGAGGAATCTTCTGGAGCGTCTGTTCATCTTTATGTGATAGTACGCATCCCGAAGGTCTATGGAGCACATCCAGTTTCCTTTGCCCAAAGGGAAGAATGGATTGCAGCGTGACCATCCGAAATCTTGTTTTCTTGACTGATTTGTTCAAGACACTGAGATCCAAATTGGTCTCCAGTCCCTGTTTTCTTTGGAACTAAAAGAACCTTGAGTAGATTCGGATCCTTGCTGGTCTGCTGGCACTGACTGAATTGCTCTTTTGCAAGCAGTCTTGAAATTTCAAAGCTGCTATATCCCTTTGGCGGGTGGAACATCTGGAAGGGATTTTTTGACTGATTTGGAAAGCGAAGAAAGGGGATAGAATAGCCTTCGAAATGATGGACTGTACCCATTTGTCTTGAGTCAGGGATAGCCAGGCTTCTGGGTACAGTGACAATCTTCCCCGACTGCCTCCGAAGATGGGCAGTCGGGCAACCTTCAGGGATGCTGAAAGGGCTTGTCAGGAAGGCTTCCCGATTGCCCTGGTTCTGCGGACCCCCTGCCCCTAGGCGGCGTCTACCATTGTTATTCCCACCTCTGCCTTTGGTAGGAAGCGACTCTGTCGTCAGGCGAAGTCCCTTGAGATTGTTCACGGAACCACATCTTCCCACCCTTCTGGCCTTTGGGGTAAGGCCTAGAAGGAGTCAACGGACTCCGGCGGCAGAAAGGGTCTTGCCATCAGTCTCGCACCTAGTCAGGGTTTCTTTCACTTGAGAACCAAAGAGAGATGATCCATCAAAGGGGAGTTCGTGAAAGCGTCTTGAAAGGTTCCATAAAGTTGCATAGCCGCATCCAGGCGTGCCTACGTAAGGCTACCCTGTCCCTGCGGCTCTGCTCGCTCCATCGGCCGCATAAGAGGAGGCGCATGGAGGAGTTGGATATGGAATTAAGGGTAGCCAGCTGCGTGTTCATTTTCTCTTGAAACCCGCGGCTGTAGGGTCCTTTAACATTTCACTCGCTTCCTTGATCAAGTCCCTTTGAAGGCAGGTGAAATGGCACAGGTAATTCAGCGAGCATGGTAAATGTCGCTGAGGAGAACATCCGCTTCCGTACCTATCCATGGACCTAGATTCCTTGTTAGGTGGATGGACAGGCACTGAAGGATCAGCCAGTTCCTTCTTTGTGGCAGCAGCTACCACCATAGCATCCACAGAAACTCCTTTTGATAAAAACTGCTTGTCTGATGGGGCTGTGATGAATTTGGAGGGTCTCCTGGGAGTGGGGTCCACTGAATCAGGAGCCGTCCATGCCTTCTTAGCAACCACCTGCATGAGGGGGTCGAGGGGACACCCAGGAGGTGGAAGGACGAGAGCCAAGCGCCTCAAGATACACAGATTCGTCCTCCGAAGGGTTGAGGGCTGGCCAATTTCCCCTCTGTTTCAGGATCTCCAGAATGTCTGCAAATGAGACATCTTCAGAAGGGGAGCAGGGGAACCCTCAGAATCATCAGATCTGTGTCCGGCGTGATAGACTCAGGTGAGTCAATGTGCTTCCTCTCGCACTTCCTCTTCCGAGGAGGCTCTTCTGCCAAATCAGGAGGCCTCGGAAGAGGATGAAATCCCAAAGGGGCTCCTGAGGAGCTGGCTCTCTGCGGTCGGGATGAGGGAGTGAGTCGACTTACCCTGAGGCAGCATAAAGGGAGGCTGGCGGGCCGACTGTGGAGTAGAGCCAGGCTCTAACACACTCCGCATGACCTCGAATGCACCCTGTCAGGCAGAGCCAGAGGTCCCGCTCCGAGGAGCTAAGGACCCCTCGGCACCGACAGTGATGGCTCGAGGCCGATGTCGGAGCCGAACTCACCAGCCGAAGCACCGAGAGGGAGAGGGGGTCGGACAAGGGTCCGATGCCACTCACCCTCGGAGCCGACGGGGAAGTCGGCGCCGAGATTCCTCCAAGGAAGAAAGCGGGCCGAAGACAATTGTCTCGGCTCGGTGACCACAGTCTCGGTTCCGACACGACCGGCTCGAACTCAAGAGTCGAAGGAGGAAAGAGTTGATGGACGGGGCGGCACCGACTGATGAGTCGGGCTCTGAAGCATCTGGGCTAGTGCCTCGGACTTAAGTAGTCGACTCACCACCCTCTGAAGGTCATGATCGGAAAGCCTCGATGACCTAGAGGAATGAGACCTTTGGCTCCATTCAGACAGCAGGGGAGATCCTGGAGCCGAATGAGCGGAGCCAAGAGAAGGTGACCTAGACCTCTTTCTGGTTGTCGGCTCCGAAGATCTTGTCGGGCCGACACGGGTACCTCGATAACCTCGGCTCCGGCGGAGCGAGGAACCACAGAAACTGTGGACTGAGTCTTATCGGCTCCAGCGGAGCCGATAAAGGCAAAGGTTGAACAACCTGAGGTCTCGGCTCAGAAGCCGGGCCGAGACCTCGATGCCTTAGAGGTCTTCCCTGTTGAGACAGACAGGGAATCCTCTGGCTTCAACAAGCCTCTCAGAATTAGCTTGTTTTTTCTTTCCTGCAGGACCCTGGGGCTGAAGCCATGGCAAACAGCACAGGAGTCCTGCAGGTGCAAACCCAGACAATAGACACAAGAAGTGTGAGCGTCTGTCAGAGACATTTTCTGACAGCACGCATCACACTTCTTGAATCGAGACCTTTGCTTCTTTAGACATAGCCTAACTGACAGGTGTACACAAACACACACTCAAACACCCAGTTATACCCTGTCAGAAAATATAATAATAATTTTGTAATAATACTAGAATTTAAGTACAAAATTATAGTAAACTACAAACACTCCTTAGGAAGAGAAGGCCTAAGGCCCAAGGGAAGAACCAAGGTTCTTTTTAGAAAGCAGGAAAATATAGGGTAGGGATAAAGTTCTATAATCTACACTAATCTAAGAAGAATTTAACTTAAAAGGGGTAAAAGAGTAACTTTTAGAAGAAAAAGCTAACACTCACCAGGAACCGGTAGAAGCAACCAACCTCGAAGCTGTAGCGGCAAACGAGATCTGAGGTAACTCTCGCCTAGCATTGTGGGATATAAGGGGAGCCTCGAGCCGGTGGAACCAACTCTCGAGCTTTTAGAAGTGGCCGAGTCGGAGCCGAGGTCGGCTCCGAACCCATCCAGCAAGAATGAAGGCGAGATAGACAACTTAACATTACTTCTTACATGGCTCTAGATAATTCTCCTGGATGACCAATCAACAGTGCCAGACATGACCTTGTAGAAGCACCTGCTGAACCTGCTTTAACTTGTACCTAACTGCAGGGTAGTCCCGGAAGAAAGAGCACTGGTGTTGTAATGTCCCTCACAATAGTTGCCCTACCACAGACGCATACAATTTGAACTATGCAGATCAATGTGTCTGTGGCCCTACCAAAGACACATTGATCTGCATACTTTAATTTACAAAACTATGAAATGCACCACATGTGACTTCATAAACTAAAATATGGAAAACCTCATTCAGCTGGACCCCCCATCCATCAAGGGAGATCTAGGTCTACTCTATTTATTAAACTTTGAGAAGTTCAGTGAGGCAGAAGATAGGCTGTGTGGACAAAATGACTTACCTAGTTCAGACCAAAGCATTCAACACTTACCTTCCACGCTGGCATTGTAAATAAGCAAAGAGCCCTAAAAGTATAGCCACAAATGGTACGGTGGACAGCAAACTGCACTGTGAGAGTTCTACCTTTCATGAAGGTAGAAAATGCCTCTTCAGAAAGTATGGCAACTAGCAATGTACCTCAGGTATCAGGTGCAGAGACCCATCCTTTTTGGCATATGCTTCTCTGACCTCCAGTCCATAAATCCAGACCTATGGCTAACTAAGTCTGACAGTGACTATAAGCTGGGTGTCACTTTGATATCAAATCATTACAACAAGAATTAGCCCTTAGTAACGAATGGTGTATGGAAAAAGTACTAAATTTCAGTGCAAAAAAAATGCAGTCACTTAGAGATTGTAGTCTTGCATTCTTTGCCATTAGGGAACCCAACCCTTACTGATTTGATTCACTACTGCAAGATACTAGAACTAATGAAGTAAATTACAAAACATAACACATGAGAGAGCGACAGAGAGATGTACCAGGCAAAGTTTACCCCATGTCTAGAATAAATTGTCTCCTGCATGTTAAACAGGGCAACATCCTTATATCCTTAAAATCAAACCTTGAGGATTGTGTGTGTGCCCACTAATTCGACCCCAGACTATCCTGATTTTTTCCACCCAAGAAAATTATTTTCCTGTGCCCCTATCAAGCAGAGCCACAGAAGCGATCCCCGGGGTGAATTTCCTATCTCCCATCCAATCAAGATTTTTCTTGAAGAGTGCTAATGTGGAGCTTTGTTTGATACAGATAGGTAATTTGTTCCTGAGTATAGGAAGTCTCTGGGACAGGAATCTATCCCTTCAGCATGTTCTGTTTATTGTGGTGACAAGGTTTAGGTCCATACAGAGTGTAGCTCGGAGAGACTGGGATTTCTTTACATGGAGCATGTCCAGTAGTTCTGGGTTTGACATAGCTTTGTATATTAGGCAGAGATCGCCTCTGAGTAGGCGATATGCGACAGAGTAAAGCTGGAGTTTTTTTGAGACTGTCTGCGTAGGGCATCTGAGGCCGGTAATCCTCTGCGAGGCATTTCTGTGGCCATTCCAGTTGTTGTAGATGTCTTGTGAGGTACACACCAAAAGGGGCGTTGTACTCTATAAAGGGTCTAATGAGTGATGAGTAGAGGGGAACGAACAATGACCTCTGTTTTCCTGGATGAGAATCCTTTTGTGATGAGGTGAGCCACGTAGAAAGATTTCCTGACTACTGTGGCGATGTGATTATCAAAGGAGAGACTACTGTCCACCTGTGTCCCAAGGGCTCTTATCACACTTTCGGTGTTAAACACTTGAAAAAATCCACAAACGTCTGAAAGCAAGGAAACCAAAGAACAAGGCAGAAGCCCTCACAGTCCTAAACGCAATTTATTAAAACAGAAAATCACAGCGTTTTCGCCACACACATATGGTGGCTTCTTCAGAGGATACAAAGGCAACCAAACACAAGCAGTTAAATACTGAAAGTTAATTGAAGTCAACTGCTATCAATTAACCACAAATTATGCAACAAGATGCCTGCATTAAACTGAAGAAGTAAAATGCAAAAAGCCTCAGGCATAGTTTAAATACATGCTAAACTGTTGATGTAGTTAAAAGACTGTGACAATACAAAAAGACACAATATTTTGACACAGTCAAACCCAAATAAAATTCAGTATATTTCCTAAGAAATAAGAATACACAAGAAAAAAGTGTCACAAAATTATATGTACATTTAAAAAGCAAAATGCTAAATAGTCATTCCCAAGTGTACATTATTTTAAAAAGGGGAACGACATAATAAAACAAATGAATAACTTTTTACTAAAAGTTAATATAAATTCAAGATGTAGACAACCCACATCTAAAGTGTGACCTTAAAATTAAGTAAAAGTAAATATAACAACCTAAGCCAAACCTTGCTAGGTCAAATACCAACAAAAAGGTAGGAAACAGTGCCACCAAGTGGCTTGACACTGTACCCACACATAGTGGGCTAATGCAAAAGGACTTAATCAAAGTGTCAAGGCAAATGTGATTCTTAAAGTAAAAGGGAACAACTATCTCATATACGATTTTAATTTGAGATAAGGTGCAATATTACAGCTTTCATTCAACCCGGAGGGAAAGCGTTAAGCTTAAGTTGCCAAAGCAATTCATTTGTCTCAAGTATAAGAGCACTAGGTCCACGAGGATGAACAGGAGGTGGTCAATCCCCATGAAAGAAAGCATGCCCAGGAAAGAACAGATATGCTTGGCAGGGCATTATCAAGTCTCTTATTCCTGATGGCATATAAGTGCTGATACAATCTGTCTTTAAGCCTTCTGTCCGTCTTTCCGTAGAATGCTGGACAGCATGTGCAAAAAGCAATATAAACTACTGTTTTGTGTCACAGGAAATACGATGATGTATAAAATATTTCCTTCCTTCAATGCAAAAACTACTACCTGTTTTAATATGTGAGCAGAAGTTACAAAAGCCGCATGAGCAAAGAACCATTAATTCTAGCACTACAAGTGCCATAAGGAGTCTGTAACAATTCTTTGATGTTTCTACCTCTTCTAAACACTACAACAGGTCTATCACCTAACTTCTCACCTACAGGTGCATTACTGGTGATAAAAACCAATTTTAAACAAAATGTTCTGTATTGCATACAGTTCACCCCAAATGTGGAAATGAAACTACAAGTAGAGGCCCTATGAGAGGCAGGTTCAATAGGAGGCGTGGCATGGAAAAGTTGCCAGAGGCACTAGATCTACAAACCGCCACAGTGCAAGGCAACTCTTCTTGAAGCAAGAGAGGTCTGTAAAACCCACTATTTCTTTTATTCAAGACCTCTTCTATTAGTTCAGACACAAGAGTAGCTGGATAGCCACGGTTGACAAAGAGGTTTGTCAAAATTGACATTCAACGTTAAAGTCTGACAATTGACTACAAATTCTCACGGCCCTCACAAGCTGCCCTTTGACTATTGCTTTTCTAAGTTTAAAGGGGTGAGAACTGGTATAATGAAGGAAGGAATTCACGTATGTATCTTTCCTGTAAATTGTGGAAATTAACCTTCCTGTAATACCGTCCCTAGTCAGTTTTACATCAAGGTAATTCATACTAACACCATCAAACTGGAAAGTGAATTTAAGAAACGGTGTTGTACTATTGATGTAATCGACAAAACTCTGTGCTGTTAAATGATCACCCCTAAAAAGAATAAAAATGTCATCAAGGTAACGGGTATAGTAAAAAAGTTTACCATTCCACTCTGAGTTGTTTAAAACAAAATTTCTTTCCCAATAGGACATAAAGAGATTGGCTACGGCTGCCCCACATGGGGAGCCCATGGCAACCCCTCTTTTTTGAATGTAAATGTCTTTTTCAAACAGGAAGTAATTTGATGACAAAATGATGTTAAGCAACTCAGTAACATTATTAATGACATTAATAGGAGCCCGAAGCTCACGCAAAAGCAAGTCAATCCACTCAATGGCCTCCTGGTGTGGTGTTAAGTAGACTATCGCCTATGTGGTAGTTCATGGGTACAGAGTTTTTACCAAAAGGGATGACCATGCACGTTTGGCATGGAGCTTGAGGCCATGGCTTTGACATCATGCATCTGTCTCAGTGAGGCCCTTTTGTATGATGTTCACATCGTTAGGAGTTTTGATTATGGCTCCTAGTTTGCAGTCATCTGCGAACTTTGTTTGTTATCTACTTCTCTGAAGTACAGGCTAACAGGAGAGGACGCAGGACTGAACCTTGTGGAACTACACTTGTCACTGGTCTAAAGTTGGATTTGGAGTCCGCTACTTTCACAGTGTGGGTTCTGTCAGTGAGCCAGTTGGCAGCCCATCTTGTGACATAGGGATTTATACTTAGTTTAGTGAGCTTATCTACAATTCCAGAGTGGGGGGTGTCGAAAGCCTTGGTGAGATCTAGATAAGCTGTGTGAACCACTTTAGCCTCATCTATGGCTTCGGTGACTGCTTCAAAGAAGTCAATCAGGTTTAGGAGACATGATCTGCCTTTTACAAATCTGAACTGGGTATGTATATATATATATATATATATATATATATATATATATATATATATATATATATATATGTGTGTATATATATATATATATATATATATATATATATGCATGTGTATATATAT
>NC_056737.1:256248511-256258295 GCF_019279795.1 Protopterus annectens
TCGTGCCCGTTACCAGCCCTGGCCTTACAACCTTCAACTGGCACACCCATTCACGCATGCCTCCACGTAGAAGATGCTCTAGCTGAGAATCGAACGTGACAACGTCTTGCTGTGAGGCGGCAATGCTACCGCAGCACCACTACCGCGGGTTATATTGAAGTACACAACACTAATAAATATACAGGGTAATGTGGGAAGAGGACCTTGGTATAACACACAGCTCCAAAAAATGCAGTCATGGACTCTTTACCAACCTCATTAAACTGCTAAATCCAGATGGTTTCACTTTTGACTGCACGCAGAATTTTCTGTATGTTCCCAGGCTCTTCTGTAACGTGCTGGAGCATATGATTCATGACAACTTGGGGATTGGTTGCATGTTTCTATGGCCTGCCCTTGTCTTCAATTATTTAGAGAAGGACTTGAATCTTACCGTTGAAGGTAATGCCCAAATCTGTCCCATCTAATCTCTTCCTTGTTTTTGAACAGATATGATCTGCAGGCCACCTCCTTTCCAACAGTGTAGTTGCTTCTTGCGCACTTTATTGTTGGTGGGCAGAAATAGCCATCACTGGATAACAGAAGCAAATGAACCATCATGAGAGCTGGGAAAAGCCAAGGCAATTATGGTAAACTCAGACTAGTGAACTTGGTGCAACGGATTTGCTGGTGAGGGGGTTGGAAATGCATTAATGGGTTCAAAGGGTTACTGCATATATGTTTTACATTTTTTATGGGATGCCTACTGCCCAACATGTATGTAACAGAAACTTTACATCTATCCACGTTTTAATCAAGGCAAGATGCTGAAGATGATTTACTTTTAAGGTATAAGAAATGCAATACATGGTTACTTATAACTTTTGGCCTTTTTACAATTCTTGTTTGTGAAACATGCTCAACAAAGTGGATTTTTGAAACAAAACTCATCTCTCCATTTCCAAATGTAATCCTATTACTCTTTTGGCACTCTGCCATTTGAATTTAAGGCACCAAATTAATTTCACAGTTTATTTTAATTCTAATGGTATATTTTCCAAGATAATAATTTACTAAGTACCTGGCTGACATCCTTTTTTAGCTTCAGCTTCATTTTGCATACTAGTACCTGGGTATCTGTACCACAGTCACTCCTAAGATTTGTTTTTCTTCTTGATGTTACAAAGCTGAATATCTGAACCACTGAAAATCTGATTATGCAAAAACGCAAAGTGGTCTACAGGAAATACAATTTCATGCACTGTGATTGGGGTACTACATCAAAATAATGTTAATTTTGTTATAAGATACCTTGGGAGAGTAAGCAAAGGCACTTCAGCACCTATACATTCATGACCCATGTTCATTCTGTCAGCTTTTCAATTCAAGGCTTTAGAACACATGCAAGAAACAAAGTACAGTTGTGTAAATCTTACCTTAACAGTAGATGTTCTTGCCTTCACCTCTGCAGTGTTCATCACGTACAGGATTCCCTGCCATGGAAGCCTGACATCCAGCCAGTTTATCAAAGCCTACTGTTGCTTAAGGGTACTTTGAATGTTAGCAAAACGCTCCTCGCATAGCGCTGGGCATAAAGGTGACATTCAGGCATACCATCTTCAGAATTGAGTGCCACAGTAGGAACACTGGTCCAAGGAAAACCAAAGAGAAGCTGCACATCCAGGAAGAAAAAAGACTAAGGGGGTAGATGGAAGGAGTGAATAATGCAGCTGTGAAGGCAAGGACATCTACTGTTATGGTAAGATTTTTCACAACTGTACTGTGTCCTTACATTCACTGCTACAGCATTCATCATGCAAGAGAGTGCCAAAAACTCAACAAGAAACTTGGGAAGAGGAAGCAGAAGTAGAGCTCTCTAAGAAGCCATGAAGAATGGCATTAGCAAAACAAGTACTAGCTCTGGAGATACCATCTAAGTTGTAGTGTTTGGTGAAAGTGTTCACAGAAGTCCAGGTAGTTGCTTCAAGAACAGAATTAGTGTTTAGTGTTTAAGCCCTTGAAAAAAGCACCAGAAGAAGCCACAGCACTAGTAGAATAAAAGAAGGAAGGCTCATACCATGAAAAGTTAAAAAGAAATAGCCTTTGAAATTATAGTAGAACTAGTTTGCTTGGAAAACAGCTAATCCTAAAGACCTAGGATGAAAGGAAAAGTACAGTTTTGTACCTACCATAAATGTAGATGTCCAATAGATATGCAACTGCAGTCATAACATATGGGTTGTCCTGCCTCAGGCAGCCCTCGGTCGGCCGGATTCCAAAGTCTGGGTCCGACGTCGGCTGATGTCGCATTTCTCTCCGACGTCAGAGCGGCTGGAGTATATAAGCATCAGCCGACGCCATTTTCTTCAGTGTTTCTTGCCCCAGATGCCAGGTGCCCTCCAAGGAAGGCTGTAATCAAAGGAAAAAACAGGATTCCAAACAAATAAGTAAGCAATAAACAGATACACCATAACAGATATCCCAGCTAAGAGAAACAGGGATAGGAGTGGACCCAAGGCATAGAGTGCAATGGAGGGAGTGAAAATCCGACTGCAGTTGCATATCTATCGGACATCTACATTTATGGTAGGTACAAAACTGTACTATGTCCTTCATGAAGGCAACTGCAGTCATAACATATGGGTAGAATACCATAGCTTAGCTGGGGGAGGAGGAATGCACTAGGAAAGAGATGGTGTGGCAATCATACCCTGCAGGACTGCCGAAGCAAAGCCTACTCTGGATATGGAGTACAGAGGGAGATTGTAGTGTTTGGAGAATGTATGCACGGAGCTCCATGTAGCAGCTTCTAGAATGTCCTTTGTAGGCACCCCTCTTAAGAATGCTGTAGAGGTGGCTGTAGCTCTGGTGGAGTGTGGTCTGACATTGGCTGGAACATTCTTCCCATGGAAGGAATAACAAAATCTGATGCAATGTCCAATCCGTTTTGAAATAGTCTGTTTTGAAATTGCTTTTCCTTGTACTCCAGGGGTAAGCTACAAAAGTTGATCAGACTTCCTACTGGTCTTGGTTCTGTCCAGGTAGTAGCGAAGTTGTCTGTGAATGTCCAAGGTATGTAACAGTCTTTCCCCTTTGTTCTCAGGATTGGGGAAGAAAGCAGGCAGATGAATAGCTTGATTTAAAGAAACCCTAGATACCACCTTTGGCATAAAAGTAGGGTTGGTTCTTAAGGAGACCCTGTCTCTGTGAAAGATTAAGAACGGTGGTATTGCCATTAGGGCCTGTAGTTCCGAAACCCTTCTTGCTGAGGTAATTGCCAACAGGAAAGCTGTCTTTCATGAGAGAAATTGTAAGTCCACTGAAGCTGCTGGCTCAAACGGAGGTACAGTCAGTTTTTCTAGGACAAAGTTGAGGTCCCAAGCTGGCACTGGAGCCTTTCTTGGTGGCTTAATGTTCTTGATTCCCCTGAGGAATTGCCTTAGCAAAGGATGTGAATACACAGGCGGATCGGTATTATATCTAGCTGAAATAGCTGAAGCACGTATCTTTATGGAAGAATATGAGAGTCCATTTTGTAGCATATCTGCCAAGTATTCCAGGATGAGTGGGGTGTTCAATAATGATGCATCATGTCCCTTGCTGGTATTCCAAATGCTGAATCTCTTCCATTTTGCTAAGTAAACCTTTCTGGTGGATGGTCTTCGAGCTTCTGTTAATATCCGCTGAACTTCCTTGGAGAGAGATAGATTGAGGTTATTCATGGGATCTCCCAGGCTGTTAGCTGCAGTGTCTGAAGGTTTGGATGCACTGTTTTGAAGTTGTGTTGAGTCAAAAGTAGGGGTCATTGTGGAAGGGCCCACTTCTTGTTGTGACATGCTCCGTAGTAGTGGGTACCAGTGTTGTCTTGGCCAGTCTGGAGCTATTAGGATCCCCTTGGGTCTCTCTGCTTTGATCTTTAGTAATACTGTGGTCATCAGTGGCAGAGGTGGGAATGCATAGATTTTTAGGAAGTTCCAGTTAAATGAAAGAGCATCTATTTTCCAAGCTTGTGGATGGGTATGTCCTTGAACAGAATTTTTGTATGTGATGGTTGAGGTGAGAGGCAAATAGGTCTACTTCTGGCCTGCCCCATGTCGAGGTGAGATGTGTGAAGATCTTCGGATGTAACCTCCACTTGTGTGGATCTATGAAATTCCTGCTTAGGCTGTCCCCCAGCACATCGTCTTTGCCTGGAACAAACTGGGATTGTAACTGTATGTTTAGGCTCAGTGATTTTTCCCAAAGATTCATTGTCAGTCTGCAAAGGGGGTAAGAATGGGTGCCCCCTTGCTTGTTTATATACCACATCACCGTGGTGTTGTCTGTCCGTATCAATAAATGGCCTTGCTGAAGTTGTTGTCGAAAAGCCTCGATGGCATGCATTACTGCCAGCATTTCCTTTTGGTTTATATGCAGATGTGTTTCCTTTGGAGACCATTGTCCTTGTATACATCTGCCTTCCATGTGTGCCCCCCATCCAAGGTCTGAGGCGTCTGTGGTCATGGTCTGTGTTATCTGAGGTTTTTTGAATGACATACCTGTGTTTGCCTGGCTTACAGAGGCCCACCATAGGAATTCCTTTTGTAGGCATGGAATGAGCGGTATGGTTGCCTCTAAGTTGTTGCTGTGCTGAGACCATAGGCTTTTTAGGTACCATTGAAGCTTTCTCATGTGTAGTCTTGCTAATGGAACCAGGAGAATGCAGGAAGCCATGTAACCCAGGGCCTGTAGGAATGTCCTTGCAGTCATCTGGGTGAGTTTTGCCAAACCTTTGAAATAATGAGTTAACTTCTCTTGCTTGTCTTCTGTCAGGTAAGCCATTTGAGAGGCTGTGTCTAGATTGGCTCCTAAGAAGGTTATTTGCTGGGATGGTTGAAGTCTTGACTTTTGGAAGTTGACTGTGTATCCCAGAGCCTGAAGTAATTGTATGACATAGTTAAGTTTTTTGTCAACATCAATTTGTCGTCCGCTTGTATGAGGCAGTCGTCCAGGTACGGGTAAATTTGGATCCCCTGGAGCCTGCAATGAGCAATTACTGAAGCCAGGCATTTTGTGAATACTCTGGTCGCAGTAGATAAGCCAAATGGCAATGCTGAGAATTGATAATGCTCTGGCCTGCAAGAAATCTGAGGTATCTTCTGCAGCTGTGTCTGATGGGGACATGCAAGTATGCCTCCTTGAAGTCCAGAGTAATCAGCCAAGACCCCTTGCCCAGCATGGGAAGGAGTTGCTGTAGAGTCAGCATTTTGAACTTTGGTACTATGAGAAAAGTGTTTAATGTGGACAAATCCAGTATTGGTCTCCATTGAGTTTCTTTTCTTGGAACAAGGAACAGTCTTGAGTAAAACCCCTGGCCTTGTTCTTGTTGTGGAACTCTTTCTACTGCTTTGATCTGAGCAAGCAGAGAAATTTGCTTGATAGCCTCTGCCCACTGGTTTTGTGGTAGGTTTGGCATGCCTTGTTTTCTTGGTAAGGTATGAAAATGGAAACTGTAACCTTGATCTATAATGTCCAAAATCCATTTGTCCTTTGTCAATCTGTGCCAATTGTCTGAAAACAGAGATAATTTTCCGCCCAAGGGAGCTTCTATTTGCTCCTTGGTCAGCGGACGTAGAGGAAAGTCATTGAGACTGTGCCTGTGGGGCAGGGGAGACCCCTGTGTCACTTCTTTGGTTTGCTGGCTGCCATTGTCGTCCCCTGTAAGGACCTCTGTATTGTCCTCTTCCTCGGCCACGCCTGTTTTTACCCGTTTGAAATTTTTCTGGATTAGGAAAGGACCAGTTTTTTGAAGGCCAATTCCTGCTGAATCTGGGGGGCTGAACATGGAGGAAATCTTTGACCGTCTTAACTGATTTTGCTTTTTCCTCGATGGACTTTAGCACATCTTTAGAATTAGCACCAAAAAGCTTGTTCTTTTCCAAGGGTGCATCCAGAAGCTTTGCCTTAACATGATCTGGTAGAGGTTGTTCTTTTAACCATGCATGTCTACGAATGACTGCCCCTGTCATAGCTGCCCTACATGAAGCTTCCAATGCGTCATATCCACACTGCAGAAAGTGATTGCTAACTTATTGAGAATTATGAACAGCTTCCTGCAAAGACTTCCTGTCTAAAGGATCAGGAGAGGCCAATGTTTTCTGTAAATCATCTAACAGGTAATCCTGATATTGTAACATATGAAAGAGGCAATTCAGAGCTCTCATAGATAAAGTAGTGGAGGTGTAGACCTTTTTCCCCCATCTCTCTAATGACCTAGCTTCCCTGTTGGAAGGCAAGGGATTTTTAGAGGTGGAAGCTGAAACACCTTTAGGTCCCTGAGAAACTTTTAGTTATGTACTTACCATAACTTCGGATGTATGGGATCCATCTCGCCTACATTCATGACAGATGGGTTCGGAGCCGATCTATCGGCTCCGACTCGGCAACTTATACACTAGCACGAAGTCTCTCATTGGCTGGGCTACTCCCTATCCCAGGATGCACTACACCTGCTTCCCCAGATCTTGTTTGTTCGCTTTCATACACCCATGTAAACACAGAAACACTATTAGTCACTATAACCAACTAAAGTTCTTCAAGAAAGAACGCCAAGAAAAAAGTGACTACAGCTCCTCTAAATCCAAAAGGAAGGGGAAGGAGGGTGGGTACTTATGAATGTGAGATGGATCCCATACATCCAGTTATGGTAAGTACATAACTAAAAGATGTAATGGGATCCTATCTCGCCTACATTCATGACAGATGGGACAGCGTCCTAGCACCTACATCCCGGGTGGCTCATTGGAATACACTCCTGAGAACTGTGGAACCAAAGGAAGCTCTGCCTCGAGAAACCACATCCAATTTGTAATGAGAAATAAAAGTGTCGGAGAAGTCCAGGTTGCCGCAGCACAAATATCATCTATTGATAACTTGGAGTGAAAAGCTACGGAAGTAGCCATTGCCCTGGTAGAATGAGCTTTGACTGGAAAGGGAAGGTCTTTATTAGCCTGTGAATAAATAAAAATGATACAATCTTTAATCCATTTAGATATGGAGGCTTTTGTTACTGGTTGACCCAATTTGTTCACTGCAAAAGAAACAAACAACTGATTTGATTTCGCGTTTGGCGGTTCTATTCAAATAAAACGTAGTTGTCTATGTACGTCCAATTGATGCAAAGTATATTCTACGTTATTGGAGAATTCTGGGAAAAAGACAGGGAGTTCTATAGTTTGTTGCATACAGAAAGAGGAAGCCACCTTTGGTATAAATGCAGGATTTAATTTCAATGAAACTCTATGCTTGTGAAAAATCAAATAGGAGGATCAGAACAAAGAGCTTGAAGTTCGAAACTCGCTTAGCAGATGTTATGGCCACTAAAAGGCCGTTTTCCAAGACAGGAATTTTAAATCACAAGTAGCAGCTGGTTCGAAGGGCGGGCAGTTAGGGCAGCAAGAACCATATTCAAATCCCAAGGAGGAACAGGCTGAGATAAAGGGGCCTAAGGAGCCAAGCCCCTTTAAGGAAAGCCTTACAAAGTTTGTGAGACATCAATGAAGGTTCAAAAGAAGCATGAAAATTAGAGATCGCTGCTAATTGAACCTTAATGGTAGAAACTGAAGAGCCCGACTGAAAAAGGGAGGCCAGAAAATTCAGAACCTCCGATACTGGTGCAGTGAGAGGATCTATACCCGTTCTTGAGCCCAGAAGGCAAACCTTTTCCATTTACTGGAATAAAAGTTTGATGGTGGAAGGTTTATGAGAAGAAGACAGTATGTGGACCACGTCCGGCGAAAGAGCATTGTCTCGGACTAAGGATGGAAGTGGAGTAACCATGCTGCCAACTTCAAGGACCTGAGAGACGGATGACGCCGTCCTGACTGATGAGTCAACAGGTCTGGCACCAGATCCAGAAACCATGGACCTTCTATCGCATGCCTCTGTAGGAAGGAAACCAAACTTGGCGAGGCCAGTGCGGGGCAATCAAAATCATCTTGCTCTCCAAGTAAATGGCCTTCTGTATCACCCTCGGTAGGAGGGGAGCGGAGGAAGGCGTAGAAGACCGGGGGCCAAATGTGAGTCAGGCGTCCCTGGAAATCTGTCCCTGAGAAGGAAACAGTGTGAAGAACTCTCTGCATTTAGCATTGTGAGGGCTGGCAAACAGGTCGCAGCAAGGAAGACCCCATCTGTCAAGATTTTCGCAGCTATACTCTGTTTGAGGACCACTCGTGGGGTAAAAGAATGGTCCTGCTTAATAGTCCATAATCACATTGGACTTCCCGGTATGTGCGTTGCCATTAGAAAGCGGTTGGTAGCTACCGCCCAGTGCCAAAGTCTCATGGCTTCTCTGCATAGTGGGTAAGACCTGGTTCCACCTTGCTTGTTTATGTACCACACCACCGACATGTTGTCGGATAGGATAGTAATCGGGCCCTGTGGGAGAGCGTGATGGAGAGCTTGTAGTACCAATAGTACCGCTCTCATCTCCAGGACATTGATATGCAAATGCGTTTCCTGGATCTGCCATGTGCCTTGGACCGACCTGTCCAGGTAATGACCCCCCACCCTACCTGGGAGGCGTCCGTAGTCACAGTGGCAATGGGACGTTGAGGTATAAGGTAGCCCCTGGTCGAGATTTGATTGGAGAAGCCACCAATGAAGATCTCGACGGCAACTTTCCGTGATTATGATTAAGTGGTTCAAGGGAAGTTCCTGATAGGACCATTGAACCGACAGTAGCCATTGTAAAATTCGCATGTGAAGTCTGGCCAAGGGAACTAAAAGTATGGTCGACGCCATCGAGCCCAACAGTTGAAGGATCCGATGGGCCGGGGCTCTTTGTAGGGGGAGACAGGATTTGACTTGATCTTGTAAGACCTGAATTCTTGCTGCGGTAAAAGGCGCATTCTTTTGTGTCTAAGTCTGCGCCTATGAAAGTAATACGCTGAGATGGCTGTAGTACAGATTTTTGCAAATTGAACGTGATCCCCAAGAAACGGCCCAAGGTGAACGTGGCCCTGAGCGCTTGGAGTAGTAGATGCTCGGAGGTGGCAGTAAGGAGCCAGTCTAGATAAGGAAACACCTGGAATCCCAGACTTCTCAGGTGAGCAGTTACCACTGCCAGACATTTGGTGAACACCCTGGGGGCTGTGGTGAGACCAAAGGGCAGTGCTCGGAATTGGAAATGACTGACTCCGAGGCGGAAGCGTAAATGTCTCCTGGACTCTTGAGCTATGGGAATGTGATAGTAAGCGTCCTGGAGATCTATGGAGCACATCCATGCATTTTTTTCCAGCAAAGGAAGAATAGATTGAAGAGTGACCATTCGAATTTGGACTTCTTCTGGCTTGATTCAATGAACTGAGGTCCAAATGGGCCTGAAGTCCCCTGTCTTTTGGTCCCAAAAATAACCTTGAGTAAGTTCCTGATCCGATCTGGTCGATGGGGACAGGCTGGATGGCTCTTTTCTAGCAGCTTTGAAACCTCTAATGCTGCCTGATCCCGCTGACTGGGTGGTACGTCCGGGATTTCCCTTAAAGAAAGGGGTTTGTTGAAGGGTATGATATATCCTCCGGTGATCTGACACCACGATCGCTTGTTATGGATTCCCAAGCTTGTGGGTGCGCCCGGCGACCCGACTGGCTCGGAGTTGCACAGTCGGGCAACAACTCAGGAACGCTGGTTGTATGAAGAACCACGAAAGGAATCGCGGTCTCCAGAGTTACGGGGGCCTCTGCCCCTCTGGGCGGCGTCTTCCAAAATCCCCTGCCTCTGGAGGGGAATCACTGGAGTGGAGTAGAAAGACTTTTGGGATTTTTAAACT